>NC_142104.1:40673299-40973299 GCF_056152115.1 Neolamprologus brichardi | reverse complement strand
CTCCGTCTTCTTAAAGTACATGTTCACCACAGCTGTTTCCACCCTTTTCAGAAAGTCCACCACCAACTAGCCTTCTGCCTTTCTCCCCTTAGCACAATACCTGCATACCTGTATACACATCCACTGAAGTCTGCTCCAATCACCCAACTGGGAACATTCTACTGCTTCATTTAACTTCAGAATTCATCCATGTTTTCAAACTGACATCCAGTTTGTGGGTCACTGACAACAACCAGCTTCAAATCTCCACACCACTTTTCACACTTACTTTAAGATTACCACTACTCGATTTCTCTGCCCATCTTGTCCTACCATGGCAGTGGTTCCCAAACCTTTTTTGCTGATTTGATCAGAGTTGTGCCAAGGTCGGTATCACCAACAAAATGTGTTCCCCCTGCGTCGCGAGCATTCGCCGGGCATGTAGTGCGGATCCAGTTTATGCTGCCCCCATTACAGACAATTAGACATAGAAGTAGTGATGTTTTAGTTTTGTGAAAAAGTGAAAAATGAGTGTCGTTACATTACCATTCAGTTTAAGGGTTGCAACAGAAAATTATATATTTATTGTTCTCACGTAGTATCAGATGGGATTATTTTAACAAACGAAGGACATTTTGCCAAATCATTTGTACTGTACAAACGGTGACGGTGTATCACAAAAAATTGATATCAAACTGATCACTTGACCCATATTACGTTACTTGTTCTTCGAGTGAATCAACAAACGGCGAAATGAAAAGCCGAACAACAACAATGCTGTTTTTTTAGAGAGTCTTGGCTTACATGTGTGTTTGTTTCATATTTTCAGTTGTTTCCCTCCACGGCTAAACAAAGCACTCTAAACCGGTTTCAGTTATGTACTGACGAACACAACAATGAACATAAGGAGCTTCTTTCAAAGAAAAAACTCAGGTAGATGTTATTTTATATATTATGTTTTGTATGTTGTTCAATATATTTCTATGCAAAACAAGAGGAGTTTCAATACACAGCAGTATATTCACAGTTTAAACCAGATATTTATATACACTTTAGGGAAAAAACATAAAAACATTTTTTTTTACTGTACAACATCAATTGAGAGTAAACTTGTTTTGTTTTGGATAAATAAATATTGAAATATCTTTTGAATTAGTTAAATGTCAGAATAAAGAGAGACAGAGCTTCTATTTATTATCACTTTCATCAAATGTAGGAGTACATATACACTAAGTTTATTGTTAATTAATAATAAAACTGCAGACGATTCCATTCTGAGCTGAAGAAGCTTCTGGTTGGTTAGTAGAGTCCATGTGAGTAAATTGGTGGCACAGCTGTGGATGCATATAAGGCAAAACACAGAGCCTGTTTCTGTGACATGGGAAAATCAAGAGATGTCAACCAAAACACCAGGAACAGAATTGTGGAGCTCCATAAGTGTGGCTCAGTTTGAATACAATTTGGTGCCATTTACAATTAAGAAATACAGACAGTTTCTCTCTTTACTCTTAAAGTTAACAAATATGTTTTTATATTTATCAATCTAAAAATATAAACATTTAGTCTGATTTGATGTTACAATTAAAAAAGTGTTTTTATCTGAAGAGTTTGTAAATATCTGGTTTCAACTGTATATTTGATAATGTTGGTGTTTGGCTTGATTGTCAGCACAGAGAGAGAGAGGGGGGGGGAGAGAGAGGGGAACAGAGAGGGGGAGAGAGGGAGAGGGAGATGGAGAATGAGGACAGAACAGAGATGGAACAAGAGCAGGTGAGACACACATGTTAGTCAAATGGCTGTTTGCCAAAACTCACCAGAACATGTATCTAGTACCTAGTGTAACTTTTTAGATACCATCTGTGTCACGGTCCTGGGTCGTTTCGACCCAGTATTTTGAGTTTCTCATGTTTTGGTTGGCTTTTGTATTTTTGGTTATTTTCTTGATTTCTTGTCAGGCTATGATGATGATGATTATTAATAAGTATGTTCCAGCTTATTCTGGTTTAGGTTTAGTTCTGCCTGTGTAAAGTCCGTGTTTTCTTAGTCGGCGTCTTTGTTTCCTGTTTTATTTTGAAGGGTTACGTCTTATGTCAGTGCAAGGGCGTAGATTTGGCATGGATGGAAGGGACATGTCCCCACGAATATCCAACGATTATTGAATTGTCCCCACCAATAATTTGATCTCTTTGAGTAAAGAAAAACAAAACCAATAGAAATAAAAAAAAAGCGATCTGTCAACGTCTCATTCACCCAGCGGTGCAGAAACAGTTAAATTATGTTCTCTACTGGAGTCCTATATCATGTGACAAATATGGCCAATGTGATTGGCTGTGCCTTTCAGGGAGCTCTGTTTAGTTTTAGCAGCAGCAAGCCTGCGCTGCGAGGAGGAGAGGAGGATGGCAGCAAAAAGAACCTGGATATAAGAAAGTATTTTTCAAAGAAACTTGTAAGTGACTTGAAGTCAAGTTCACTCATAAAATCTGTCTATCATAATAACGTTACAGGTTATGCTAGGCAATACATGCCAACCCTCCCGTTTTTTCTCGGACAATCCCGAATTCCAGTGCCCCTCTTATTACTCTTTCTGGGTTGCAAAATAAACTTGTAAAAAATTTTCAGGCAAGAATGTAGCTGTGCAAACTTCAAATATCTGAACCGGAGAGAACAGCAAACTCCCGGCACATCATTTTAGGCTTTGGCCCACATCAGTCTAAAATTGTATGTAACCATGAATAACGTGTTGCCATGTCCACCAGGAGAGACTGGACAGTATAGATGTAAAACAAATATGCCAGCAGTTTATCTCAGTTAACGAGAGGAGAAGGCATGTGTTTGGCTCCTTCACATAGTGGACATTGAGTTGTTGTGTGGGACACCAGTAGTCCGTGTCTGTTGCTGTAATAGTAGTTCATGTTTACAGTAAAACATCCCAGCTCACTGACTTGATAGGAGCAATAGTGCCTAAAATGTTGCATAATTTTGCTGAGAGATCTTTTACTTTGTGGTCATCTTAGATGAGTAGTTTTATGGACAAAAACCACCAGGTCATTAAGTGTTCCCTTAGTGCTAATGTGTTAGAGATGTTGGTGTACTATAACTGAACTAATCTTGCTAAGTCCTCAAAGTCATATTCTTTTATTGTCATGACTGTATTTGAAGCTATTTTTATTTTTGTATGATATCTGATTTATATGGAATATGGCTGAAGTAAACTAAAGTATAAAATACTTAGTCAGTCATTTGTTTAATAGCAACTTAACATTATATAATTCACATATAAAACTATGAATGGTAATTTTAAATGGTTTAAAAGCATGTGGAATAGCATATGTAGGTAAGTATATTTCTCTCTTTTTTTTTTCTTTTTTTTTTATCAAGAAGCAAAGACGAAAAGGAAAAAAAAGAAACAGGGCAGGGTTCGGTGGTTGAATCATCCGTCCCCACCAATGCCAAAATCAAATCTACGCCCTTATGTCAGTGTGTCTAACTTCGCTCCCCCTGCCTCCTTAGCCCTAATCTCTCCCAGCTGTGTCTCCCTCCTGTTCTCCATTCCCTGATTACTCCCCTGTGTATATAAGCCCTGTGTTTGCCTTTGCTCAGTGTTGTGTTGTACCCTCAGATCCTGCCTGTGTGTTTCTGTTTTCAGCTTTCATTGTTGGGGCACTTATGCAAATATGTGATGTCTTGATGAATCGAGCAGATATTTGAAGTTTACACAGAAACATTCTTGCATAAAAATATCTTAAAAGTTTATTTTGTGACCCAGAAAGAGTAATATGTCAAACTCTGCCACTCTGTGTTCCTCCGCCACTGCCTCGTTTGAGTTTTGGATGAAATGGATTCTGGGATATTGCATTTTGTCATTTCGAGCTGATTGGAGACCAGAACAGCCAATCAGATTTTTTTGCATCTAAGTCTGTGATTGGCTGGTTTTGTGGCACAAATATAACGGTGTAGAGAAAGAGTTGAGCGCGCACGGGCAGAAATGTTGAGAGCGCAAGCAACACATTGGGAGCGAGCGCAAATGCAAAAACTGAGCGACAGGAACTGCTGTTGTGCGTGTGGATAATAGCAAACACTGAAATACATTTTTTGCACGCAGCAATGAATTTTGTTCACTCAAATTTAGCTTTTCTTGGCTCAAAATAAATTTCTCCTCAAAATGCAACACTTGCACCTGCAAACTTTTTTTTTTTTTTTTTTTTTTTTTTTTTTTTTTTTTTTACACGCGCTCAAATTGTTTTTTTTACGTGCGCTCAGAATAGTGGCACAAAAATAACGTCATACATTCTCAGACTGATGAGTCGCATTAGGCACGCCTCGGATTTGTGGACATTCTCAGTTGGGCTGAGTGCAAAAGAATTCTCACCTGCGCCAGCTCTCTGTAGCGTCGGAGTTCAGCCGTTCGCTGACCCAGGCTAAGGAGGCAGTCAGAGCCCGGGAGCTGGCCCAATTCAACCTCATCTTCTCATCCACACCACCTCAGTCACAACGAGCAAGCCCTCTCATGCCGCCGCAGCAGACGGAGCTCTCTTCAGCACCGCTGCAACAGCTGCAGTCGCAGCATCGGACTCCTTCCCCCCTCACGTCTGGTTCCGACCACCCCTCACATGCCTCATGCCTGGCAGGAATGTTGTCGGAGGATGAGGGGCCGGTCACCGTTGCTCCGACACCTTCTGTTTCCTTTGCCTCTCCCATTTCCAGGAGAAAGCGGCGTTCTCGTCGTTGCCGTCCTGGAGGACCCAGCCAGCACATCCTCATGTCCGCTGATGGCTCTGGGAAGCCCATTCAGCCACCTCCTGAAACATCACCACCTACAACTTCCACACCATCGCCTGCCTCGTCTGGTCCTGCCTCGTCTGGTCCTGCGGTTGCCACACCGCCGTCTGATCCCGATCGGCCGGTACCACCTCGCCTTTGCCGGTTGCTTTCCAGGCCTCTAGTTGGATGTCATGGCCGTCGCTGGCTTCTGTTCTGTCGCCACTGCTGGCTTTGCAGTCGGCCTCCGGACCTGCTCTGTTGCCGCCACCGCCTTCCGCGTGGCCGGCCTCCTGATTTGCTTCGCCTGTGTTGCCGCCGCTGCTGTCCACACGGCCGGTGTTCTGGGAATCAATCCTACCTGACAAACCATCCTACCCCGTTGTTAAATACGCATGTGCACAACACGAAATTCAGTGGCAAACCATCCTACCTTTGTGAATATGAGCTAGAAATATACTCTGATGGGTAAAATTACGTGCCAAACCATGCTACCTTTGCGAATGTGACCTACAAGCATACTTTACCGGGTAAAATGAAGTGGCAAACCATCCTGGTTTTATGAATATGAGCTACAAGCACACTCTCATGGGCAAAGTTAAGTGGCAAACCGTCATACCTACTTACATTTGTGCTGGAATTACTGTGACAGCAGAAATGTGCATAAACTACTTACGGTAGGACGTTTTGCCAAAGTAGGACGTCTTGTCAGAACACCGGCTCCCTGAACTGTTTTGGATTTGGCTCATGTGCTGTCAACCTCCAGGTTGACTCCCTGAACTTTTGATTTGTGGACTCATGTTTGATCCAGTTTTGTGTTGAACTGTGTTTGTGTGTTTATGGACTCGTCTGGACCCATTCTCCTTGTTTTGTTTGTGTTTGTGTGGGAGCCCCGTCAAAAAAACATGCCCATTATGTCAGCAGTGTACAAGCATTCATTTTTTAATTTTTTTTTTTTTAATTCATACCGCGCTGCCCCTGCAATGGCTTTGCACCCTAGGAGGGTTACAACAGTGGTTCCCACTGTACTATGGTACCACGGTTAAAAGTTTGAATCCATATCCAATGCTCCGGGCCTTGCTTTCTTTTCACTTGGTCTCCTTTGAACACACAAAATTTCTACCATTTCTCAATTACATCATTCCACTCTCTCCCTTTACCAGTCATAGTCCCTATATTTAAAGTAACCTATGCACTGCTGTCTTTCCTTCTCCCTCACTGCCTCCTCACATGGCTTCCCTATCTCCTCTTCCTTTGTCTAACAGTAACAGTAGCACCGTTTCCACCTGCATCTTGTTCTCCAGCCACTTTGATATTTAAATCCCAATCTTCTCTTCTCCGCTGTTTTTCTTTCCCTCTTTCTTTCTCCCCTTTCTTTTCCCCAGTCAAGTCTGTCCCGTATTTAGCAAGTGAAAATAAAATAAAATAAACAATAAAAGGTGAATCAAATAGACCATTACGGCAAGGCTGGGATGGTCCATTTGGTAAAGTAAATCCGTTGGGCATCTTTCTTTGCCTTTAGACAATAATTCTGATGGCAAAAGAGCCAAACGGGACAGGCAACAAAAAAATAAAAAAAATAAAATAAAAAATCACAATCTTGATGATCCACATGTTTTATTTGGCAAAGATTTAGCTTGGAGCACGCTGGCTTGTGCCATTCTTAGCACTTAAACTACTGACAAAAAATAACTAAAATAAAAGTTAACAAATGTATACACTTGGCCTCATCACTCACTAGTTGTTGCTGATAGTCTGTATATTTTGGATAGTACGGTAATGAATCAGGTATTAAACTGCGACAATAAAAAGGTCTTTATAGTTGAAACTAATGGGCCCCACAGACACCCTCAAACTGGTCAGCCAACCCAACCTCACCAAGTCACATACTGAAATGTAATAATTACAACAGAAACAAAAATCTAAAATGCAAAGACTAATGAACCTGATAACGAATGCAGACACCATGTTAACACCAGGTGTGAGCAGATGTTTAGTTGGCTGAAGCATGGGAAAGCAGCTACCTTCTGGACTGCAGGGAGTCTGTTTTTAGTCAGGTCACACAGAAGATCCTGTGGCTGCTGCTGGGAATCCCACATCGCAGATTCAGAATGATTTATCACTAAACCCCTTGCAGCATGAGGTGACATCTGACTTCTTAATATTTTATTTTTTCACTCGGTGGTCATAGAAAATCAGAAATGATTATTTAAAAAATGCAAAAAGCACATGTGACCTAGCTGTAATTCTTTTTAAAATGTGAATACTCTGCCTTTTCAGTTTCATAAATCCTTTAACACAAAAAATATATATGTATAATGTATCTTTTAAAGTTAATATTTTACTCCACTGCCACCACTCCCAAATCTTTAATGTCTAATCAGCTATTAATTTTTTATTGGCCTTTGCCCGAGTGATATATGGCCCATTCTGCTCCCGTAAATCATGTGGTCAGAGACTTTAATGACCTGTGAGTGCCAAAGATGCTGCTGCTGTAAAAACAAGAACATCTCAAACACTTTATCACCTTGTTTTATACACACACACGTGTTTCAATACATTTGTTTCAGTTGATGGGAAATCCTTGACATCATGCAAGATTTTAAACTACTGGAAAATCACTGGGGTTATAAGGGACAGAAAAGCATACACACAGTTTATGTATGCTATGGTGTTTAGTGTGGTTTAACCACACTAAAGACAACTTCTATCAAACCCTGATAGAAAAATTCTATCAAACCCTGTAATCATAGTTTTACTACTCTTTTTAAAACTTTGGTGCGGTGGCGTGGTGGTTAGCCCTGTTGCCTCACAGCAAGAGAGGTTCATTGCTGATTCTAATTGATTCTAAATTGGCCATGGTGTGAATGTGAATGGTTGTCTGGACAACCCTGTTGACTTATACTCCCCAAGTTCCACTGTAGGTTTCTGTTTCACTTTTGGGGGTTTTATGATATATATGAATATACACATTGTTGGGAGGCACTACTGCAGCAAAATGTAAGTCAAGCTGGGGATACACTGTTTTTTTTCAGTTGCGCGACTCAGCTCCTGCTCAAACTGTATGATTGACTTGACACAGGGGTTAGAAGTTCGTAGGTCACGATGCAGGGTCTCACACTATACGGCCCGATGCTCTGATGCGACCTGAGTGCTCAAACTGTGCGTCCATAAAATGAAGGTTATAACAGAAAATCTGTCGCTCGCTATCCCTCTCTGTCTTTCACTCACACAGACACGCACACTAGTGATGTGTTGGTCACGAACGAAATGGCTCTTAGAGCCGGATCTGTGACGTGAACGACGCGAGCTGGCTCCTTATTGCGAGCCGTGGTTTTTTTTTTTTTTGTTTTTTTTTTTTTTTTTCCTTTCTCTCACCCTCTCTCTCTCTCGCCCTTTTTCCCCGCTTCACTCCTCACGCGAGCCTTGTGCTTTGCGCTGGGCAGAGGGGGGAGGGGCGGTAGTTATACTCAGTAGCACAGGAACAGAGCGGGAGGGAGAGAGAGAGACAGGGACAACAACGTCACATTAGAAAGGTATAGTAATCATCCACAACTATTTTCAGTTGCAGATCATAAAGGATTCAGAAAGTTTATTCATGCAGGTCCTTATGACAGAGAATGCATCTTCTTTTTGTTTTCATATTTTAACTTATATTTAATTGTGTTGTGGTTTGCAGTGTTTTGTGTTGTTTCATTTGAAATTTGTTTAAAAGGAAAAAGCTGAAAATTTAAATAGTTAAAAGTTGAACTGTGACTAGTTGGTTTTTGTATAATATGATTTATTTATTACATTTTATGTGGAGTGAATAAATAAAAGTATATTTACGGTGGCCCCTAGAGAAACTCAGGCTATGTCCACACGTACCTGGGTATTTTTGAAAACGGAGATTTTTCTATGTGTTTGCACCTTTCGTCCACACGTAAACGGCGTTTTCGGTCACTGAAAACGGAGATTTCTAAAAATGCCTGTCTGGGTGGATATTTTCGAAAACTCCGGTTTTGCATTTACACGTGGATGAGGAAAACACAGAAAACGCAGCGTCAAAGGTGTGCGCCTTTTTTGACGTCACACTGTGCGACGTTTCAGTGAAATGAATTTCTACAATACTGTTACTGTTAATTGTTCTCTCTGCAGTGTTTAAATGCTTACATATACACACACAGTTACTGTCCCTCCACACATACAACCCGGTTCTGCTTCTATGCCCCATATTTGTTTACTATTTTCCGCCGAGGCTTCTAGACTTCTGATTGGCCAACATTTCTACACATTTAGGAATATATCGCCACCTGTTGCTTTTGCATGCTCCTAGCAGCGTTTTCCTTAATTTCTACATTTACATGTGGACAGGATTATTTTTTAAAACGAAAAATGGAAAATCTCTGTTTTCAAAAATACCTGTGTATGTGTGGCCGTAGCCTCAGAAGGACGTAAAAACTCCAAAACATGTACAAAAGACAACAGAAGTGCTCCAGAATGCTAGGGCACAGTGTTGAGCTTTTGTTACCTAGAGGCTACACAAGCCAGCAAGTACCAACGACCGGATTTGGTGTGTGGGAGTAACAGGTAAATGAACTTTTGTTTTTTTTTTTTAATTATTTGAATATATATGAGTGCTTGTGTATAAATACACAAACAATACACACATGCTTTCAATTGTGTAATTTAAGTGATCTAGGTAGCTGTTTTGGAAGTTCAGTTCAGTATGTGCTTTTTGGAGTTTGTACATGTTTTGTCTCTAGGGGCCACTGTATATATTTATATATAAACATATATAAATAAAACCACTTTTTTTACATTAGTAATTCCTTTTGTGCATAATTTTATATTATTGTAATAATAAATTAATTAAAGCAACAAAACAACCTGAAGAGCCGGTTCGGAGCCGAAAGAGCCGGCTCTTTTTATTGAGCCGAGCCGAAAGAGCCGGTTCTCTAAAAAGAGCCAGAAATCCCATCACTAACGCACACCACCACCATCAACTTTGCTAAATTGCTAATGAAAAACATTTATCAAGCAGCTGTGATTGAGCAGCAATGTAAATCCAACTATTTTCACGGTTGTTGTGGTCGTGATAATTTTGTGAGGCCACATCGAAAAGGCTCGGATGAGCTTTCCAAAGTTCTACAAGTTGTGCCTCCATCGCTTGCGTCCAAATCACACGCTGCACTGCTGTGCTCCTCCGTCTTTTTCACTGACGTTTATGTGTTTGCGCGTGTGCAGTGTGAGCGGCTGCGGCGACACCCTCACGACGGTTGTGAGGATTTTAAACAGGTTTGAAATCCTCCTGACCAAGCATTGATGATCGGGAGCTGGTCGTGAGGTGTTAATCGCTTCTCGTTACCCCACATATACTATACGACACACGATGAAGGCCAAACTCGGGCCGATCAGCAAAACAGTCGCACGACTCAAAAATCGGCTCAAAATAAACAGTCCGGGCACCTTCCCTACCATGTTCAATCATAACATCAAAAATATTCAATTTTTTTTGGGCAGGCACACACCTGAGATGGAACTTTGATCATCCAAACACACGACCTCTGTACAAAAAGTAAAATTATTTCATACCATACAAATTTGAGTGCTAGAAAGTAGTTAACCCTTTAAGACCTAGCATAGAACGAAGTACGCCAGAGCTTATATTATATTTTTACATGCTGTAGAGCCATTTTTGGGAGCATTTCAAGTTGATATACATCAATATAACCATCCATCCATCCATCCATTCGCTTCCGCTTATCCTTTTCAGGGTCGCGGGGGGCGCTGGAGCCTATCCCAGCTGTCATAGGGCGAGAGGCGGGGTACACCCTGGACAGGTCGCCAGTCTGTCGCAGGGCCAACACACAGAGACAGACAACCATTCGCACTCACATTCACTCGCACATTCACACCTAGTGACAATTTGGATTTTCCAATTAACCTATCCCCACAAGTCAATATAACCATTATAGCCCAAATTTTAATAATATGTATGCATTAAGTGCATAGTAATTACAAAAAATTGCAAAAAAAAATACAATAAACTACAAAAAAATTGAAAATCGTTTTTGTTTTTTAACATATATTTCTAGTTAGAGAAATTTAAGAAGCTTATCCCTCAAAACTGTAAATACAAAAAAGTTGCACAAAATAGTTTCCCACCACAGGAAATTTATTTTAAGTGTCTTCATAGTTTGATTTTTGAAATACACCAATTTTTATATACTGCTGGAAAAACGAAAATAAATATTATAATGAAAATTTGCAAAAAAACAGCATATGCATCAAAATAAACTATTTCCAGCAGTGCAATATGAGTCCTAAGCATCCCAGAAACGATACAGAAAGTCATAAAGTCAAGCATAACTTTTAAAAAGTATAGGCTCATAAGGCCCTGATGGTAAAAAACTACATTTCCACAAAATGAGGTCACTTCCGGTTTCGGGCAGGTCATGGCGGACATGCGATAGTTCGCGCTGATGGAGTAGGAAGTGTTACAAACAGCTGATCGGATCGGCAAAGCGTGTTTCTGGAATATTATGTTTTTGTTGCTGCAAGTGCTTTTTATGCAGTTTTTGCAAAGCTATATGTGGAAGGAAACTGTGACCTAGGACAAGCTGATGCTTACATAAGATGTAAGTACAACTCCTCCGGTTTCATATGCAAAAAAAAATTATTGCGCTAGCTTACGTGGTTGCAGTGTTACCGGGATTTAAAAATAGTTATGCAAAATAGAGCGTGCCCGCTCCGACCGGCTTTAAAGGGTTAATAGCAATATTGATCACTTTATTACCCAGTTGTCTTTGCCCGATGTATAGTGTTCTTTTCCACAGATGTGTAATACCAGAAACAGTTCTGTATTCTTTGTGGAACTCCTGCTTACTCCACCTGGTCCCGTCAGAATGGCAAAGAGTGAACTCACTCCCCTCAGTACGCTCTGGCCAGAAGCGTTCTTTGCCTATGGTAATTAAATCATCATAGGTTTCATGGCCTTGCAGAATGACTCGAGATGGAGCTTCGTCCATTATTAACTTCTGGTACTGTCCACACTTTCTAAGAGTTCTTGGCTTCCACTCCATGGGAGCCAGTCTGACCTAGCATCAAGGGAAAAAAAAGCAAAATTTATGAAAAAATATGCCTTTTTAGAAAGTTATTTTTTTAATATATTGCTGATAGTCATACACGTAGCTTCAATTTTTAACTAACCTTCAATAATGATTTGCCATGGTCCAAACGTTTATCATTCAATGGAAACTGCCTTTTCTTTACTTGAGGCTGTAGTAGTTTCTTGGCTTTACCAAAGGCCTCTGCTGCACCTGTAATGGATGAAGCTGAAAGGTAATCAAACTGATCCGCAGCAAGTTCTATATTACAATTGATCTTAAAGCAAAATAATTGGGTTTTCTTACTGAGAAATTCACGTGTTGAAGTAGTGTCATCTGCAATATAAACAGGGCAGTGATGTGAAACGTGGTTTATAGAATTCTACTACAATCACAGACTACTGCACAGTCATCTGCTTTCAAAATGTATTGCATCTATAAATAAAGTTGTTAAAGTGAATTGTTAAATGTTGTTATTTTTATGCTTACCATCTCTACATTGTTTCAAACTCTGTGATCAAAGAAATTCCTTTGTCCCCCTCCCCAGCCTCTCGAGGTTCTGGGGGCAGGCTGTAGTGTTTTATCACAAGCACATCCCTTGTGAAGGTTTGTTTGAGGTTTGGCAAGCTTCCTGGCCTTTTTATGGCTTCACTGTGTTGTGTAAGGTGAACCAATACAGGAATTGAACCATATATTGGGTGTGGGGGAGATTACCCCCTTTATGACCAAGGATGTTGTTAGAAACAGTTGTAATCAGGAAGTCACACACACACACACACACACACACACACACTGCCTTGTCTTTGTAACCAAGCGGGGTTTTACGAGGGGAGGTGCTTGTGTAAACTATTGTAAACTATTGTTTATTGTAACAGTTTTTTCAAGAAAAGGCAGCAAGTGGAAGCCGGAGTTGGGGTCATTTGTGATAGGATTCGAAGTGTGTTCCCGAGATACCGACGAAGCCTCCCTTGCGCAAGTAAATCGATCGATCGTTGTTGCCTTGTTTTTTCCTTCACGGGAATAAGTCTCTGAGTCAGAGTTTTTGAAAAAAATGTACTTTTAAAGTACCTTTTTTGCACGATACTTTTTACTTTTACTTGAGTACATTTGTGAAGAAGAAACTGTACTTTTACTCGTTACTTTTTAAAAAATTAGTTAGTTAATTAGTTTAACACATTAGATAACATACTGCCAGTGGAGTTTCCGGTAACTTTTTTACCAATCAGATCTGGCCATGCAGTCACATGACCAGCTTGAAACTGTAGCGGGCAGAGCGGCCCAAGCGTTTCAAAGTAGCGGACACACGGAAAGAAGAAACATTAAAAACATGGCAGAGCCAGTCGTCTACACTAGAGCTGACGAGGATGAACAGCCTTGGCCGTACATACAAAGAATGTTTCGCTTAAAAGCAGCACAAAAGAACAGCTATGTCTTCACTGAGAGCCAAAAGAAAACTTTTCAGCGTGAAACAACTCAACTCGTGTAACCTGAGGACAGTAAGTCTTCCCTAAATATCTTTTTAGCTGTGGTTAGCTGGATGTCAGTCTGATGTTACAGCAGCTGTGTCGAGCTCGAGCTGCGAGTCATATTTTCGGCGCTACGTTGTAGTGAGATAAGTTTGTGGGTGTTTTGTGCAGCTTCGGCTGTCTTTTTAACTGCTTGCTGATTAGCTAGCGTGAGCTATAAGCTAACAGCTAGCCTGGTTAATGACGCTAGAGTTCCACGCACATGCAAACAGCTCATCTCTACTGCTTTAACTGTTAAAACAGAAGGCAATACTGCGGCTGACAGGGTTTATTATGTGAAACAGCAGCTTGTTTAGTTTAAACAGTCTGCATTAAGCTGGGCAAACACTGTGCGATTTTTTTCAGTCGCGCGATTCAGCTCCTGCTCAAACTGTACAATTAAATCTCAGGGGTTAGAAGTTCATAGGTCACGATGCAGGGTCTCACACTATACGGCCTGATGCTCTGATGCGACCTAAGTGCTCAAACTGTGTGTCCATAACATGAAGCTTATCATACAAAATCTCTCTCGTTCTCCCTCTTTCTGTCTTTCACTCACTCACACAGGCACACACACACCACCATCAACTTTGCTAAATTACTGATGAAAAACATTGACCAGGCAGCTGCAATTGAGCAGCAAAGTCCATCCAACTCTTTTCATGGTTGTTGTAGTCGTGATAATTTTGTGAGGCCACATTGAAAAGCCTTGGATACGTAAGCATAGAGCTGCCAACCAGGCAAAAGAAAAATAGAAAAGTATATTGTTCTAACAGTATACTTTTCACGTTTGAACAATATACAGAATTATCACGTTCATACAATATAAATATTATATAGGCTACATCGCAGCTCCAGTCACGCTTCCATCAGTCTTTCTCGTCTTTTCCCAGAGTAACAGCCAAACAGGAGGATCTATTGCAGGGGTAGGCAACTCCAGGCCTCGAGTGCCAGTGTCCTGCAGGTTTTAGATGTGTCCTTGATCCAACACAGCTGATTACCTCCTCAACATGTCTTGAAGTTCTGGAAATGAACTAATGATTTGATTCAGGTGTGTTGACACAGGGTGATGTCTAAAACCTGCAGGACACCGGCACTTGAGGCCTGGAGTTGCCTACCCCTGATCTATTGGCTAGCACTGCTTAGCCTTGCACACGTTCTTAATTTAAGCTTAATCTGGAATTCATTGCAAACTGTTTGTGCGGGATATGAAGGACAAGATTTTGTTTTTCTACAAGAGTTAGTAAAAAACATCTCCAGTGTGATCAAATCTTCTTGCCAAACATCTGCAGCTTTGCAGTGTATACAGCACTATAATGACCAGACCTAATTCTTTTGAAAACCATACATATTTCCACAGGTCTCAACTTCATCAGACATCACCTAGACACAGAGCTGGATGAGGCCAGCGCAAACAGCAGCCTAACCGACTAAGACACAGGTGTCGAACTCCGGGCCTCGAGGGCCGGTATCCTGCAGGTTTTAGATGTGTCCTTGAACCAACACAGCTGATTTAAATGACTAAATTACCTCTTCAACATGTCTTGAAGTTCTCCAGAAGCCTAGTAATGAACTGATCATTTGATTCAGGTGTGCTGACCCAGGGTTACATCTAAAACCTGCAGGACACCGGCCCTCGAGGCCTGGAGTTCGACACCCCTGGACTAAGATGATGGATCCGTGGGGTCAGGAAAGCCAGAAGCAGGACTGGAGAGGTACCTTTCATGTCCATTCACTGGAGGTGTGGATCTATTGCATGGCGTTCCTCACATCAAGAAGCTGTTGATCAAAATCAATACAGCTCTTCCTGCATCTGGAGCTTGTGAAGGACTTCTCAGTCATGCAGGACTCCTGTTCACTGCTAAACAGTTACAGCTTCACAGAAAGAACCTTGAGAGCAAACTGCTGCTGAAGCTTAACCATCACCTCACTGAGTTAAGAAATGGCACATTTTTGCTAAATATGCAAAAATACATGCACACCCATACAACTTATGGTAAACTGAGCTGCCTTGTATAAACATATGTTGTAGATGCCTCGTTCTGTTTTCTCTGAGGCTGCTGTGCCATTTGGAGCAAAAATGAATATAACGTTTACAGCATATCTTGTCACTGGAAATTGTTTGCACTGTTTATATATTTAAATTATTTACTGTAGGTATTGGTGAAAAAAGCTTGTTTGAAAAATGTTGTGAAAATCTGAAATCTTGAAATTAGAATTGTTGTGCCTTATTTTGTTGTTTTTACATATATTCCTTTTGAAAATACTAAAATTTGTATATTTATTTATTTTTGTTTGTCAGATAACATTTATTTATAAAATAAATCGGACATTTCAAACAGTTACTCGCTATTTGAGTAGTCTTTTCACCAAATACTTTTTTACTCTTACTCGAGTAACTTTTTTGAAGACTACTGTTCACTTTTACTTGAGTAATAATATTTTAAAGTAATGCTACTCTTACTTGAGTACAATTTTTGGATACTCAACCCACCTCTGCAAACAACAACTCTCCTGATGTATGACCTTGACTAGAAGTCCGGGATGTCAAATTCTGGCCCTCATGGACCCCTATCATGCACGTTTTAGATGTTACCAACAGAGCCAATTCAAATCAAATAATCCCCAAACACCTAGTTGTGCAGAAGTCTGTAAATGATTCTTTAAATCAGCTGTGTTGACGTATGGAAACATCTGTAACCGGGAGGACAGGAGCCTTGAGATCCAGAACTGCACATCCCTGCAGTGAACATGGCACAGGGGTGATTTACACTCTATTCATAACATGGTGCTGGCAGATAGGATAAGTAATGAGAGAAATTAGCTAGACTGCACAGTGTAGTGTAAGTGCTGCCTTATGGTAAACTTTAGTAATATTGATGTATAAAGAACAACACTGGCTGGTGATGAAGTACAGTCAAGCTGGCATGGTGACACTGCCAGTATTAACCTGCAACCAAATCTGCAGCTCCATACAGCAATGTTACGACTTGGATTATATCTTATAACCAGAGATGGGCAGTAACGCGTTACTTGTAAACTTCCAAGCAAGCACCGGGAGTGCGCTACCACGTAATGGGAAACTCACAGAGAAACTCGCGGATTCTTCAACTGACCGCTGCGGCACACCTGCACCAGGGTAAACCTCCGCCTACCCCACTCCTGCTTTACAGGTGAAAATAGAGCAACAGGACCGCTAGTCTTTGATTTTATTTATTTTCTGCTGTGTTTTACTTGCATCTATTTGAAAGACTGAGTGTAAACACAAAAAATATTTTATTTTATGTGCTGGAATGTGCAGAAAATAGGTTTAAATGTTAAACTAATTTCTTCAAGTCAGAGAATGTTGCATATAATTTATTTTTTGCTTGATGCATAAAGTTAAAAGATTAAAACTGATAAAAACAAGTTTTAAAAAGAGACTTTTCCATTTGATTACATTTTGTATGATGGATTATGCAGAAAAAGTAGAATTGGGCTGAAAGATCTATCACTTTATCACCTATTCAGGTTGTAAATCGTGTTTTTAAAAAGTAACTTAGTAACTAAGTAACTAAGTAATTAATTACTTTTGAAAATAAGTAATCAGTAAAGTAACGGGATTACTTTTTGGGGGAAGTAATCAGTAATTAGTTACTGATGACTTTTTTCAAGTAACTTAACCAACACTGCTTATAACTCCTAAATCTTATGCTAGCTCCCCCCAGCAGCCTACTGTCTGAAATATTCGACGGTTGCATTAATTCTTTAAGTGTTATTTTTTTCTTGGTATTCTAATTACACCGAAGTTTACTAAACTCAACAAACTTAATATTACTTACCAGGACATTTATTCTCTCCTCATTATCTTTCACCGAAAAATTGTTTTCTGCTGTGCCGTGTTTCGTGCTTGGCTCTCCTTCCTTTGCTAACGCGATGCTCATAGTGCAGAAGCCGATGCTGCATTCACTTACACTCAGATATCTGAGCTTCACTGTGAAAACATAATCGTACATTTGATATTTCATTGAATTTTATTGTTTTAGCTTTGGGGTGGCACCTGGGGTGGCCAGTCTGGTTGGAGGGGTGGCCAGGCCACCCCGCTGGACACGCCACTGCACATAGTCTAATAGAATAAAGCAATTCTTATTATTTTTGATTACTAGGTCAAAACAGTGCCTCAATTTGTATTTGACTGTAAGTAGAGCTTCAGGAAAAGCAGCCCTACTTATTTCATTCTCGATTAAACTGTTAAACAAAGTAAATGGGTTAAAATATTAATGCAATGACACACAGTACAGTTCCCTCTTGCTATACATTATCAGTAAACTGTTTGTCTTATCCGAGTTACCAGACTCAAAGAGTTAAAGAGCTAAATAATTGAATAGGTATATTATGCCTGCTTTTTAACCTTTTTTAAAACTTTTTTTCCACTGATATTGTCACGTCTTATGATTTTTTTGCAATGTGTAGAATATAGCAGATTTTTTGTATTTTGATCCTGTTGTTATTGTGAGGATTGGTATAAACATGACTCTGTATACTCTGTAATCCCACCCCTACTCTACCTAGATAAGTAAGGTAGAAACCGCACAATTACACAAACACCTCTAACCTTTTCACAGCTTCTTTGCTGCCTCTGTGAAGCAAAATTCCTAAATGATTCTATACAGACGAGTAATGAAAGTGGAGTTTAAGGATCACCTTAACCCACATCTGGACCTACGTTCTGCCTGCGTCACAGCCATTTCATGACACTTTGCAATATACGAGACTCACTGTCAGAGGGCGAGTGTAGAGGATGTGAAGAAGCAGCAGAGAACAAGTGTAAATGTTTTAGAGAATGGGATGTTGATAAAAGAGAGAATGTGGGAGGTGGTTCTCAGTCAGATAAGGCACGGTATGAACCTGACCTTTTCCTGACCTTTCAGAGGTGGATAGCTGTTGCTCTGCCTCAGTCAGTTAATGACCTGCCAAACTGAGTGATCTCTGAAAGTGCTGGAATGACACCCAAAACACAACCTCCATGAGATGAGGTCAGGTCAAATCCATCAGCTCGGCTGACACATTTTTATGAAATCATCATCAGACATATAACGCTAATTATTTTTATTAAGTGCCCCCTTCAAAATCTGCATTTTACAGATACTCCCTGAAATCCATTCCTATGGTCTTTAACAACCCAGAAACCTCACTGCTGGCTAGAATTAATTCAGCGTTGAGCCCTAATATGTAAGGGTTAGGTTTGCCAAGACTTTGGAAAACAATAACAAAAGGTTCTGAAAAGACCTCATACGGCTGTCTTATGTATAATTCATGTTTTTGCTGTTTTATTTTACCCATATCCCACTCTAGCACTGTAGTTTAAGAGCTTGTTAAATGCTTCAATGTCACAAACTGGAAACTGGGTGGTTCAATCCTAGCTTCCGTTAAGGAGGCTTAACTGGACCTGCTGTTCCATTCAGAGGTTATAACGGAAAAGGAGACCCTGCAGTAAACCTGACACCCAGCCAGTAGACCAGGGCTGGGCAACCCCAGGCCTCGAGGGCCGGTGTCCTGCAGGTTTTAGATGTGTCCCTAATCCAACACAGCTGGTTTAAATGGCTAAATGACCTCCTCAACATGTCCTGAAGTTCTCCAGAGGCCTGGTGATGAACTCCTCATTTGATTCAGGTGTGTTGACCCAGGGTGAGATCTAAAACCTGCAGGATGCTGGCACTCGAGGCCTGGAGTTGCCCACCCCTGCAGTAGACCATGGTTGCATTCCACTGGAACATTTGTCTTTTGCTATTTGTTTGTCTTTTCTCCCATTTGCTGAGATGTTTTCTTTTTCCACTAGCTTTAATATTCACATTCACTTGCTGGCTTTATTAACCCAGTGAAAAGTTATTGATTAGATTTAGAGGTAGAGAGTGTGGTTGGGGTGGGGGTAGAACAACAGTAAGGACACATCAGTCTCACTAATGTCATATCCCATTGCCGAAGTACACCAAGGGCATTAGCTTATGTCTTGGGAACGGGCTGTGTTGTTATTTCTAAAACCAATTACTTTACATACCTAAGTCACCAGTAGGTCATGTCACAAAATGATGACGTTATTTTACTTTTTAGCATTTTAATACTAATAAACAGTGTTTTCTAATCATGAGTCACTAACATAGTGCCACAGGTTCAGCCTAGACGGGAAAGATGGAACAGAGCTCCCTGCTCTGGGACATAGCTCCAGTCAGCCTCATAGTAACACTGTGACAAAATATCATCAAAGGAAAGAACCATGGCAACTCCTTGGCTGAGTCAGCAACCTCCTGTCCCAGCAGCAGAGGAGAAGGAGGACAGATAGAAGGAAACAGAGGAAACTGCTGTGTCTTGGTTTTGATAACCAGCCAAAAATCGCTGAACCTTTCATCTGGGGCCTTGGCAGGGTGGAGTAAGTGTGTGTTCTGCTGTGAGCGTTGGGGCTTCTCCATCCAGTTTCTGCTTCCCTAAGACAGTCAGACAGAGATGCTAATCCATCTTCATCTGTTATGGCTGCTGTGCTGTGTGCAAACTGTGGCCTCTGAAGGGAAATGCATGCACATACACAAACACTCTTTTGCCTAACATGCTGAGCTAGTGCAAATTTGTTAACAACGGCCCTTATGTTGCAGGATGCCGAGTGACCCCCTGCTACTAATCACAAGTTTTATAATAACTCAGAACAGGGCAGTCATCACATTTCGGGATCAGTTATGATTGCTGATTAAGCTGCAAAAAAGGATATGAATATAAATGGAAAAGAAAAAAGAAAAGAATTTGTGGGCTTGGAGATTTGAAGTATCACTGATGTTACAGATTTTGAAAGTAAGCTCTTAGATTAAAAGCTAGGAATGTGATCATGGAGGGCCCTTGTCCTCTACAATTGTCATGGTTCTGGGTCATTTTGACCCAGTATTTTGAGTTTCTGGTGTTTGGGTATTATTCTGTATGTTGGCTTATGTTCTGATTCATCAGCTGTGCTGTTTTGATTAGTATGTTACTATGTTTCAGTTTAACTCTTGTTAAGAGTTTAGTTCTTAGGTTTTGGTTCCCGTGCTCCCTCTGCTCAGTGTCTAGTCTGTGTCTCTGTGCCTGCCCTGGTCCCACGTCTCCTGTCAAGTCATCCCTGTCCTTATGTTCCCTCTGTACCGTGTCAGTATTATTGTAGTGTTAAGCTTGTGTCTCTGAGTCCGTGTCTGTGGGAATGTGGTGTATTTCCTGTGTATCTAGTTTTGGCTTCCGTCATCTCATTATGTCTCATTTGTCCCAGCTGTGTTTCTTCCTGATTCCCCATCCTGTCGTGATCCCACCTGTGTATTTTAGTCCTCAGTCTTCCCTTGCTTGTTGTTGAGTCAAGCGACACACACCGTGCTGTGTGTTTCCTCCGTGCTCCTGGTTTAAATGTAACTTGTTAGTCTCACAGTCTCTAGCCTCTTGGTTCTCTGTTTCCAAGTTTAGTTTCCAGTTGTTATATTCAGTTCTCTGTATTTTGGCATTTGGTTATGGATGAAATCCAGTAGAATGAGGCTCCCGTGTGTCACGGTCTGCGGAGACAGGCCGTGCGGTGGTGTGTGTGATGGACCCAGGTGCGTACACAAGTGAGTAGATGGGAGTGAACTTAACAGAAAGCGAGCCTTTATTATGGCTGAAGACAAAGTGTACAAACAAAGCAGGGATAGCGTGACTAAACTAGACTATAACTAAACTGGGAAAACTAGTACTGAGACAAACTAAGAAGACTCAGAGACTATGATGATCACTGCAAAGACTGACCGTGAAAACATGGAGGTGAGAACACAGACGACGCGACACTGAACACAGCAAGACTGAGGACTAAATACACACATGAGGTGATCAGGGGAAGTGGAGACACATGAGGACACAGCTGACTAGAATGAAACATAATTACAGCACAGGGGAGAGTAAACCTAAATGCAGTGAACAAAGAACACCAGACTCTTTCAAAATAAAACAGGAAACCCAGAGACATGAAGATAAATCATGACATGAACTTAACATAACCACACAGACATGAAACATGACAGGTAGACACACGAATCAGGGAGACTGAGTACAGGGGGAGATGACAGAAACAACTAAGAAATGAAGGACTAAATAGCCACCTAGAAATTAACTAGATCAAAAATGGATACAAAAATACATAAAACTCAAACACTGGGTCACACGACCCAGCCCATGACACCATGTCATACATGTTCCAGCCATGTATTCCAGCCTTAACCCTAACCAGCCCTTTAATGACATTAGATAGTGTTTTCCAAAGCGATTTAAGTAAAATGAACGTACATGTGTAGATTCATTCCAAACAGTTCTCATGTTTCCTCGTTTTTCTGATCTTGTAATATAGGGACGTGTTGAGTGCGCGGAAGTTTAATATACCGACGATTTGTCACCTAGCGTAAAATATTACGCTTTGGGAGTGAGAACGTGTTGATATGCAGCATTCACTGAATCTTACATTAAAAAGATGACAAGGTAATAAAAACGTGAATGTAATGAAAAGAAAAGAAAACTGAATAGTGAACAAATACGGTGAGCAGATGCAGACAGAAGACAAGTGTTTGTTCAATAAGGAGAGATCATTTGGAAGAATTGAACATAGAAACCCAGTATTCACTTAAGCTTCCTGGCGAAGAGAGCCCAGTGACCCATCATACCAAAATGTAATCTCAGTCATTATAAGAATTAGGACAGGGCTCCCCAGAGTCTAGACGCTGGTGGAGGCTAGAGGTTTGGATGGAGCACTGAGTGACGAGGGTGAGGCAGAGAAGGGGAGGAGGCGGGACGCACAAATGAGACAGAGGATGCAGAAGAGCACTGAGGTTTAGAGTATGCAGGATGGAGGCTGACTGCTTTGAAAAAGGCGGGCAAATAGAGCAATGATGTCAGCACTGATTTTGACAGCATGGGAAAGTGGAAGTGATGTAACACCTAGGAGAAAAAAAGTCATTGGATACAGATGTTTTAAGCACTTCCATGATCACAGGTGTATCCAGCCTAAGCACCTGCATGCAGACCGCTTCTACAAAAACTTGTGAGATAATTGGTCATTCTTAGGAGCTCAGTGAATTCCAGCTTGGTACTGTGATAGGATGCCACATGTGCCACAACTCCAGCTGTTCGTGGTTTCATAACAAAGATGCAATTCAGCCATGAAGTGGTAGGCCATGTAAACTCACAGGGTGGCGTTAGCAGATGCTGCAGTGCAGAGTCAATCACTACAAACCCCCAAACTTGTGTGGTCTTCAGATTAGCTCAAGGACACCGCATGGAATAGGTTTCCACGTCCAGTCAGCTGCATCCAAGCCTTGCATCATCAAGTGCAGTCAGAGTGTCAGATGCTGTGGTGTAAATCATGCTGCAACTGGACTCTAGAGCAGTGGAGACATGGTTTCTGGAGTGACAGATCATGTTTCTCTATCTGATGGACAGGTCTGGGTTTGGAGGTTGCCAGGAGAATGCTACTTGTCTGACTGCATTGCGCCAAGTGTAATGTTTGGTGGAGAGGGATTTTGGTGTGGGGTTGATTTTCAAGGTCGCTCCTTAGTTCCAGTAACAGGAAAACTTCATGCTTCAGAATACCAAGACATTTAGGACAATTTGATGCTCCAAACTTTGTGGGAATAGTTTGAGGGTTTGCCTCTTCCTGTTCCAACATGGCTGTGCACCAGTGCACAAAGCAGAATGAGCAAAGCTGCACAGAGTCCAAACCTCAACTGAAAAGATCACCTTTTGGATGAACAAAGGTTGCACTTCTCGTTCAACATCAGTGTCTGACCTCACAAATGCGCTTCATATCAAAAATTCCCATAAACTCTCCTAAACGTCATGGAATGCCTTCCCAGAAAGGTTGAAGCTGTTTTAGCTGTAAAGGGTGGACCGAGATCATACTAAACCTTAAACTTGGGATATCACTTAATTTCATACATGTGTGAAGGCAGATGAGCAAATACTTTTCCAGTATAGTGTACCTCATCTTTCATTTACAGGGATTTCAAAGGGTTCAGCAGTAAAAAGGAATGATAAACATAATCTGCTACTGTTTTCACATTTTTGTTCATCAAAAATACATTTATTAAACTTGACAGTGGCCATTTTACGAGTGTATTAACAGAATAATTGAACAACAAGACCAACACAGTAACATCCATCCATCCATTTTCTTCCACTCATGGTTACCAGCCAGGCAACCATCGTCCTTCACTGTGGTGTGTTGTTCACATTCTTAAGCTGTGTGCAGTTTAAAATCAGATCACTGTTGCTCATGATGGAAAAGTTCAATTATCACCTGACTTCTTTGTTAACAAAGACAGTTCATACTGCTGGCCCCAGGATGCTTTGACCTGTAGTGTTAAAACACTTGATGTGAGTGCGTGATTGACTCAGTCTAACTCTGTGGGTTTGTTGTGGAAAGTGAGTCTCTCGATGTAAGAGAACTGAATGCCATCAGTGGTAGTCGGCTTACTTTAGTAGTTACTGAAAGTGAAGAGAGCCGCAGTGAAGTGGAGATTGATTTTGATTGCAACTGTGCTGTTGCTGGCTTGTTTAAAATGTCATCATATGCATAATTTTTTACATTTTTTAAAAAAAATATCACTCTTCCTTCTTTTCACAGTTCCTTTGAGTTTGCTCTTTTCCAGCACCGTGGCATTCGTGGAGGGTGAGGTTGGAGCACACTCTTTTTGTTCCCCTTCTTAAAATAAAGGTAGGTCACCATCTCATTTTGCCAGTCCAGAGGCGCTGTCACCAACCTCAGTGTGATGTTGCAGACCTCACATGATTCTGGGCCTTCAGAAACATGGGTCAAATCTTGTCTACTCCAATGAAGTCCCTTAGACTTCTCTGCAACTCTGAAAGCATCTCAGAGTTTTGAAGATAATTGGGGAAGAGCAGAGTATTCTATTTGCAAGATGGCTTGATGCAGCATCAACAGCAATTCGGATGCTGAGCACGAGTCTGAAGTCATTTACTATTTCATCCACATTCCTATTGTTACCCATGGCTATTGAACATGCCATGAACTCTCTACCAAGAAGAGACCCAGTGGCAGACCCGGATCATGCCGGGGATGTTGTGTCTCTCAGCTGGCTTGAAAAACCTCACCCTTCACCTGGAATTACAAGAGGTGGTGGTGTTGGAGGAGAGCTGGCCATGTCTGCTTAGACTGCTTTCCTAGTGATCTAAACCAGTAGATCATGCACTTGGCGTAGTCCAGTAGTCTACAGATTAAAAGTTCCACCTTGCCTTTACTTGGTGGAAAACTCTTACTATACTACGTTTGCCATTATCAATTGGTTATCACCCTTAATCAGCTTTTCATCTCATTTTCAGAAACTTGTCTAGGGTTAGGATCAGGTTTTCTTTGAGTTTCTTAACAGATTGTTTTTCTGTTAAATTGTCTGCTTAGCTATTTTTTTTTTAGCTATTTGAAATATCTGTGTGGTAGCAATAAATATCAGCTAAATGCCATAATAAGGTAAACTGATTCATGTGTGAGCTGAAATGAATGGATTAAATGTTGAATTAAGATAGGTGGTGGTGGTACATATGTTAAAAATAGTTAATGACACTGTTTTTTCACAGCTCAGGATGTAGTTTAAATAGTCCAGTAATTATGAGATCAGTGGTTTGATCCCCAGTTCCTCCAACCTGCATGTCCATGTGTAGGAGTGGAACTGCTGATGCTGCTGGTGTGCTGTCAGAAATGGTCCAAGAAAAGGAAAAAACTCAGGGACCAAAATTAACACTGATTCATTTGAAATTTGTCTTTTGAACACATCCAAATTTATCCTCCTCTAATTCCCTTTTATTCCCTTTGGTCATGTAACATATCTGGATAAACATCCTGTGTATTTTCTTCTTTTTTTCTTTTTCTTTCTGTATATTGCTTAGAGTCCACTTCTCACTGTGAATTTTGAAATATTCACCTTTGTCATTTCATCTCCTGCATCTTTCCAACTAGCAGGAGTACAGGAGAATGTGTTCTCAAGAAATAAATCAATCAGTCTCCAGAAGTAGCTGGAGGGAGACACATATCTTTCTTTTCATCTCTTACATCTACTATTCAGCCTCCCACGTCTGCCCAGGCTATAGAAAAGCACCGGCTGACCCAGGTATAATAGAGCATGTCATGGTCATGTCCCAGTCATTGGCCAGGGAGTCATCTAATTAGATATGCTTGATTTTTAAAAAGTGGTTTGCGCAGAAATCTGTTAACAAGAGAAGATGAATATCCTTTGAATCTCCTGTCACCTTTCCCTCCCTGTGAGCTTTGGCAGGCACAGAAAAATCTTTCAATCTGTAGTTTAATCTGACAGCTTCTACACATTGAGTACTGCAAGCAAGTGAACTCTAAAGAGACACGAAGAGTTATATACAATCTGCAGTTTGAATGACAATATTCAACCTGACAAAGTGCACCAATTGGTGAAGTGAGCAAAACTACTTTGTGTTAAAGTTTGACCTCTGAGAATTTTCTATCAGGTCATTTAACATGTTTGCTGTTCAGTTTGAAATATATTCCTTACAAGAGTAAAAAAAGTAAAAAGTAAAATTTATTTATATAGCACATTTCACAGATAAAAATCACAAAGTGCTTTACAATAAGATCAGACATACAAGTTAAAATGAATTAAAAGCCTGTTTGTATAAAAATGTCTTCAGCTGCTTTTTAAAGGAGTCAGTAGAGTCTAGACAGCGTAAAGACAACGGCAGAGAGTTCCACAGCCTAGGTGCCTGAAAAGCCCGATCCCCACGTGTTTTAAACCTAGTATGTGGGACCACCAGTAGCCTCTGACCTGAAGACCTAAGTGCTCGGGATGAAGCATGAGGTTTCAACAGGTCAGAGATATACAAGAGAAACTGTTTTACTCCTGACTTCTTTACTGGACCAGGCTGGATAGAGTCAGTCGTCACGCAGTCAGTGACTGGTTTTAAAAGTCTTCATGCTCCCCAACTGCCAGTGTCTTACTGGGAGAATACAGCACTGAAACCAAAATATAGCCAAGAAAAATGAGAACTGAAAGCTGGAAAGCTAAAGTACGGGCCACAGCTGGGACACATGTGCTGCACTGATTTGAACGAATAGAACTGATGAGTGAAGAGGTGGGTCAGGTAACACCACCGCTGGGAATAGGCGGTCCTGTTCTTTCCTTTTAGGATGCATGACATTTAATTTGATTTGCCTTATGTTGTGTTGTTTTGTCATGTATCGCACACATTTTGGTTATTTTCATGTTCTATTGCTAAAATGTGCACTTTATATTTGGCCCATACTGAATTATAAATTAAACAGACATATCTTTAACAAAGGAAAGAAAAATGATGATGATGAGAGATGAACACTCTTAAAACAATTCATTACTCATTTTCTCTTTTAAAAAATGAATACTCCCCAAAAAGATTAACTGTGCTTCAAATCTGCTACTTTATAAGTCCCGATTTGCTGTTTTGTCCTCAAGACGTTTCTCTCCTCTGGTTATAATCCGTCACTTTTTACAGCTTTCTGTTGTTTTCTTTCTTTGTGTTCTTTCTGCCTGGATTCTCCACACACTGATGAACACTTAAACACCACCCCCACTGTTTGCAGCACGTTCCCTGCCAGTTTGACACCTTGCGATGTTTGTTAGCGTCTCTCCTCCAGGCTTTGTCTGGAAATAGCAATTTATTGTCAATACAAAATGAGGTTAAATAAATGAGAGAATATGCAGATGGCAGAAATTAGCATCATCTTTGTTTTTATGTGTTCATAGATGTTTTCAAGTTGTGTGTTGGTGCATGCATATTGTTACTTCCAAGACTTATCTATGGTAAATCCATGAATACTTACACCAAAAAACGTTGTCAGGTTGATTCCACTTACAACTAAACCTTTGTGCAGTCGTTTTTCTGTAGGTGCTTAACAATGTTAGCAACTGTAACTAGGAGCAAGAAGCCTGTCAAGCATTCAGAAGAGTGTGCATGAACCTGAAAATTCTCAGTCACTGATGACCTTATTTACAGCTGAATCCAACAAAGATCATTTAATCTCCTAATAGGTTTGTCAGGGTTAGGCTACTCCTTATGGAGTTTTCATCTGTATCTGATAACCAGGCTGGAACAGAATACCTGGAGGTGAGTTGATTTTTAAAGCTAACTTTGTCACGGTCGGACGGTCCTTCCGGACGACTCTGCTTGTGTGTATGTTTTCTGTGTGTGTGTTTGCTTCTCCCTCTCTCCCTCCCCGGTCCTCGGGCTGTTTACGGAAGTGCGCGCCGTGGGAGAGGCGTGTCCTGGCGACTGTCGTCAATGGGAGTCCCTCTTCGCTGTTGCCGGCCACCTGCAGCTGATTACCTGACCAGCCGTTGGTAATCATTCCTCCCGGCTAGAAAGAGGTATTTAACCTGGACTCGCGGCGACAGTCGACGTGGGATTATTACTCCGAACTGGTATAGTCCGTGCGAGCAACGTGAGCTTGTTATTCGCCGAGCGTGTGGCTAACAGTTTCCTTTTTCCTCCAGGAGGGGCAAGCGGAGAAGCGAGTTGGGGAGCACACACACTAAGGGAGTTACAACACGGAATGCACTGGGAGCAAGGGACGAGCACGATTGGAAAATTGCACTTTTGAGTGAATTGTTGGACTTGCCTGTCTGTTTCACTGTAAATAAACGCACTGTGTTTCTATGAAGAAGAACCGCGCCTGGGTCCGTCTTTTCCGTGACAAACTTTGACTTTCTGAAACTACTTTTGTTTAGCATGTGACTAAAATGCAACCAAGCCTCACCTTTTAGGGGTTCATTACTGACCTGGTGGATATGAAGAAATCAATTGTTCCAATGGTAAGCAAACTTGAATACACAGACAGGCTGTATACCCATTTACCATGTGAGGTCCAAGGCCTGATGTTTCTGCAGTGATTCTTTGCAGAGCCCATGACGTAACCTACAAGTGGGTCATTACCAGGGACCAAGGAGCCAAGAACATACAGGCACTGATGTAATCTTTAAAAAAAGGGTTTTACTATACCCCAAAAAAGCCAAAATGATTACAAAAATTCAAAATGACAAAAACAAACTATTTTAAGAACCAAGTGGGTCCATAAAAGAGGTTAACAAAACTCTACTCAACAAACTGACCTGCCCAAATGAGAAACTGCTCCAGTTATATAGCAAATGAATAAACCATTGTATACAGTGGTCCCTCGTTTATCGCAGGAGTTACGTTCCAAAAAAAAAACACAGCGATAGGTGAAAGTAGCCAACTTGATTTTTTACAATTATTATAGATGTTTTAAAGCTGTAAAACCCCTCACTGCACACTTTATACACTTTTCTCAGACAGACATGAACATTTTCACACTTTTCTCTCTTGTTTAAACTCTCAAAGTTCAAACCTTCGTAGAAAAATAAGTCCAGTGTTATAGAATGAAACCAACAGCAGCTGCCTAATATGGTGAAAAACGTTTCATTGACATTGTTTTGTTTGTTGGAGAGAAAACTTACAAACATACAGTACTGCACTTCGGAGTCACACTGCTAGCGATCGAAGATTTATGTAAATTTGACAAGCTGAATGCGTTCTGTACTGTACAGGAGAAATTGGACGAGATTGATTAAAAATGGTCTACAGCCAATCAGGACGCAGAACACAATGCGCTGTTTAAAAAAATACAGCATGTAAAATGGCACAAAAAATCTGTGAAACAGCGAGGCCACAAAAAGTGAACCGCTTTATAGCGAGGGACCACTGTACACCAAAGGTGAACATTACAGAGATAACAGCTGACCCCCCCACATGATCACAGTAGATGGTTCAGTCCATTTTATTGGCTTCCGTATTTAATCCAGCTCCACCCTCAGCCTCCTCTTTCACCCAAACCAGGAAGGACAGCCAGGTAACTTGAAAGAACAGAAATATAATTAATGTAGCATATCCCCATATAAAATGACAAACAATGCAAAACAGATTCTATGCCACCACTCGGACTATAGCTCAATTCAATTCAATTCAATTCAATTCAATTCAATTTTATTTATATAGCTCACTGCTTTCACGCATTACAGATAAGCTCAAAGTTTTGAGCTGGTTAAATTATGATCACAGAAGCTTTATATTACCCAAGTACTTCAATTGTGTGGTTGCATGCAGTCATGACACTGATGTTCAGTTCAGTTTTATTTCTATAGTGGCCACTCACAACAACAGTAACCTCAACACACTTTTTATTGTGTGACCCTACAATGATAATTAAATTGCCAGAATTGATCACAACAAGCTTTTCCACTTTTTCTGCATTCCCTTGTGTCCATTCAGCAACCCCCCTCTAGGAATTTGCTGACATTTGTGAGCCCTTATATTGATTATTATTCCTTATACTGACATGAATGTATGTTATTCTCTCTGATTATTTCATGATATGCAGCAAAAAAGCAGCCAGAAATTCACAGAAGGAGCAGCACTGAACAGACCAGAGGTGGCAAAAGTACAGACTTTCTTTACTTAAGTAGAAGTACAGATACCTGGTTTAAAAATACTCCAGTAAAAGTTAAAGTACTGAAACAACTTCTTTCAAGTAAATGTCTGAAATGTACTTAACTTACTTAAGTCTGAAATGTAAGATAGTAAAAAGTAGCCAGTTGTAAACAATTCTACCAACCATTTTGGTACAACAGTAACTGAACATTGTGCTATATTACAGTTTTTCTCCATTGGTTTGGCTCATTTCTTGAAACAGAAATTACATTCTCAAAATAACATGGACAAACCTCCAAACCTCTTGGCAAATGTTCACAACAGAATGGCATTTCTCATTCATTTTATCAAATGGCAAATGCCTTAGTACATGTCTCAATTGTCTCAGTGGATCTTTGCAAATGATTAAGTACAAGTAGCCTACAGTTATACAGTTAGCCCACATGTAGCACATTTTCCAAATGAATAGATCTTGTAGATCTAAACTGATTAGTTGATTCTCAGTCTAATGATCATTCTCTCCAAAACATGTCAGCATGATTTCATTGTATAAGTACTCGCATGCACAACTGTCTGTTCAATTGTCAAAATTGGTCAAGAACATAATACCATGAATACCAAATATGAATTTCTTTGAATATTTGATAAACTGATGACAGTCATTGACAGTCAGGTGAAACTAGGTGTCACACACAGGTGTGTTCCATGATTGTGTGCTGCCAAACACAGATACAGTGGGGCAAAAAAGTATTTAGTCAGCCACCGATTGTGCAAGTTCCCCCACTTAAAATGATGACAGAGGTCAGTAATTTGCACCAGAGGTACACTTCAACTGTGAGAGACAGAATGTGAAAAAAAAATCCATGAATTCACATGGTAGGATTTGTAAAGAATTTATTCGTAAATCAGGGTGGAAAATAAGTATTTGGTCACCTCAAACAAGGAAAATCCCTGGCTCTCACAGACCTGTAACGTCTTATTTTCCACCCTGATTTACGAATAAATTCTTTACAAATCCTACCATGTGAATTCATGGATTTTTTTTTCACATTCTGTCTCTCACAGTTGAAGTGTACCTCTGGTGCAAATTACTGACCTCTGTCATCATTTTAAGTGGGGGAACTTGCACAATCGGTGGCTGACTAAATACTTTTTTGCCCCACTGTATATAGAGCTTGACCAGAGCCAGTCCGATCTCTGAACATGGATAGACAAGGCCAAGCAAACGGACAAGGGGAAGTTCTTCCTCATGGAAGAAGAAGAAGAAGAAGAAGAGGAGGAGGAAGAGGACTGAGAATGCGTGGTGGAGGAATAGGGGGAAGAGGAGCGCGAAGACACTGTGCTGTCCCGAATGAAATTCGGGCCACAATTATAGACCATGTCATAAACCATGGCCTCACATTGTCAGAGGCAGGTCGTCGAGTGCAGCCTAATGTGCCTCGCTCTACAGTCTCCTCCATCATCCAAACCTTTCGCAGGGAAAACAGGTATGTACTCTATGTAATCTACGATGGAATTATATGTTGTATAGGACAGGGCACTGTGCGTGAGGCACAAAATGTATAACTTACTGTAGAGATTTTGTGTGCATCTGCCTACAGTAGTAGGTCTATACTAGCAGGTGGAGAGGACTAGTGGAATGTTTTGATACGAAATATGACAAGAAGTATATTGAACAAATTACTGTAAACTATGGAATTACATAATTTATACAGTTTAGAGTAGTATTCCAGTCACTGTGCAGCGGGAGAATGAGTACAGCGAACACTGAATAAGTCCTTGTTTTTTGATTTTGTGTTCATACAATTTACTACTGTAATGTACATTTTCTTCTTACATATGTATGAAACTTTCTTTTGTGTGTGAATAAAAAATGGTTATCATTTCCTTGGTAGTGTGAGTGCAATCTGTGATGTCAAACCTTGGAGGCTACTCTTTTCTGTTGTATATTGTTGGTCCTCTGCCATAGTGACAAAACATCTAAACATTTTGTATGGCAGTACTCACACAATGCCAAAGGGACGATGCATTTTGGGGGCACTGACTATTCAGATTAGAAAGAAATGTAGTTTTGACACATGAGTGAACTGTTTTAGGGGAGATATGAGCTTTTGCAGGTGGACCATGTTGTTGTGATCAACCATCCAGGTTTATTTTGACAAAAGCACCAAGAATGATGAGAATGTCCGATCTGTGTCGAGAAATGAGCCAAAGCTATTGAGAAGGATCTTTGCCATTTTGGAGACACTGACTGTTTAAATGAGAAAGGGATTTAGATTGAAGCCTGAGTGAACAGTTTTGGAAGAGATATGAGCTTTTGCAGGTGAGCTATAGTGTTGTGCTAAACTGTAAGAGTGTTTTGCCAAATGATCTTAGAGTTTTGAGAATGTAATTTCTGTTTAAAGAAATGAGCCAAACCAATGGAGAAAAACTGTAATATAATAATAAAATAATATTAGTACATGAGAATAATAATATTATTTGAAACTATATTCCAATTCTGTATGTACTCAGCTTGAATTTGTTACAGTGAAAGATAATAAAAAATAATTCTGTTGCCTACGTTGTAGAGGGTGACTTTGCCTCCACAACTAAACAGTGAAATAAAAAGAGTCGGGGTTACAGTGGGATTCAGCAGGTGAGAGAACACTAATATTGGTTGTAGTGGCTCAGCGAGGGGAAAAGAATCACAACTCAACCTTCATTTCTAATGTGAGCTTCAGTAGATTTTCTTAGTGTGCAGGATGTGATCAGCTGACCTGCTGCTCTTTACACAACTTAATTCAACGAGACGTCATCAGATGTTTCACAGCTGTGTTGGCTAATGTCCATCCCCTACACTGTTTATACTGTCTTTATTTAGACCGTATACAGTTGGTATAAAGTTGAAATTCACTGAATGAGTCTGTGCATTATCAGCTTAAATGCAAATGAAACTCTGCTACACTTGTTGTAACCTAACATGAGCATCACAGCCACTGTGTCCCAGCACAGCTTTACTGTGAACTCACCACAGTACTGCAGCTAACTGGTTTATCCTACACAAAACTATCCAATTATAACACAATAAAGTTAGTAATAGCTAATAGCACCTGGACTTTTAGCTTGCAACACATTGTGTGACAAACTGCACACAAACACTTTGTGTGTTGAGTTGGGCTGCGTTTGAAATGACTTGACACTTAAAAAATGTCGTTTCCTTCATGCTTCATCCTCTTCTCTAGTGCTAGCTAGATGCTGAGGACCACAAGCACAACTTATGCACACACGGCCCTCCTTACCGCCGAGCAGTGTTGGTCAAGTTACTTGAAAAAAGTAATCAGTAACTAATTACTGATTACTTCCCCAAAAAAGTAATCCCGCTACTTTACTGATTACTTATTTTCAAAAGTAATTAATTACTTAGTTACTTTTTAAAAACACTATTTACAACCTGAATAGGTGATAAAGTGATAGATCTTTCAGCCCAATTCTACTTTTTCTGCATAATCCATCATACAAAATGTAATCAAATGGAAAAGTCTCTTTTTAAAACTTGTTTGATTAGTTTAAATCTTTTAACTTTATGCATCAAGCAAAAATTTAATAATATGCACCATTCTCCGACTGGAAGAAATTTGTTTTATATTTAAACCTATTTTCTGCACATTCCAGCACATTAAAAAAAAAAAAAAAAAAAAAAATATATATATATATATATATATATATATATATATATATATATATATATATATATTTGTGTGTTAACACTCACTCTTTCAAATAGATGCAAGTAAAACACAGCAGAAAATAAATAAAGTCAAAGACTAGCGGTCCTGTTGCTCTATTTTCACCTGTAAAGCAGGAGTGGGGTAGGCGGAGGTTTACCCTGGTGCAGGTGTGCAGCGGTCAGTGGAAGAATCCACGAGTTTCTCTGTGAATTTCCCATTACGTCGTAGCTACTCGGTGCTTGCTCGGAAGTTTAGGGGTTTTTTTTCGCTGTAAAAAGAACTTTTCTTCCCACGCACAACGGACACTAATGTTTTTGTCACTTTTTATGGAATCAAACTCAAAGTAAGGTCAGTACTTCCACGCTTTAAACGCTGCACGCTCATACTCTCTCCCGCACTCGATATATGATCCATTGTTGATCTGCACACAGCTGTTGTCACGAACGTCGCACTCACTTACGTCACTGTCATGAGACATTCTCGCAAAAAAAATCACGGTTTTAGTAACGCAGTAACACAGCGTTCCTATGGGAAAGTTTTTGCAATAGTAATCCCTTACTTTACTCGTTACTTGAAAAAGTAATTGGATTACAGTAACGCGTTACAAGTAATGCGTTACTGCCCATCTCTGCCGCAGAGTATAAACTATTGATGAACCTAAAGTAATGAGCCTGTTCGAAAAATGTAAGTAGTGTAAAGTACAGATACCTTAAAATTCTGTTTAAGTACAGTAATTAAGTAGTTGTACTTTGTTAATTACCACCTCTGGAACAGACCAATCACAGTAGTTGTGGGCTGCGTTGACATGACATGCAGTTAAGACTCTAGGGGGGCACATGTCACATTTTATGTCCCAGGGCTTCAGATGGGTTAGTGGTTACACTGATTTCTTTATCCTTTGCTTGCAAGAAGACAGATCTTCTTTTTATTTAAAAATGATCTTAAGCAATAATTTTCCAGGCACATCTGCTTCACAGTTCTCTTTTGTTCACTTTTGCATTAAGAAAGAATAAGGTGTCGGAGAAGATAAGTTGTCGTCTATTTATGTACCGACACATAAGTCATTAAAAAGTGGTTGTACACATCAACGCATCATCATGAGGGATTAGAATTCAAGGGATCCTGCATGCTCATTGGCTAGCAACCTGTTAGTCACATGGTAGAGGATACCCTGCTTTATCGTCCTTTTGATGTTGGTGCCATAATTTTACATTTTCTGGCCTTTTTACAGCTTTATTTGAAAGGGTACAGTGAAGAATGACAGGAAAAACATGCAGCAAATGGCCGCGTGTCAGACTCAAACCTAGGCCGGCCGCTCTCAGACATGCAGTTTATGGTCACCTACTCATCCCAGTGGGTGCCATAATTTACAAAATAAACATCATACATTTAATATCACTTTCAACAAGCAGTTGAGACGGTCATTTCATCAGTTGCTAAACTCACAGAGTTATGGGGCCAGTTTTCCTTCAACTTCCACTCTTGTCTATTACAAAGGATGAAGGTTTAAGGCATATTCACATTTAATCCCAGAAGCTACGTCCATTTTTACACACAGTTTCTCATATAAGCACACGTTGGTGATAGAAAGAGCTCCTAATCATCCTAGCTTGCCTAGTTCAATGCTTCGTTATTGTTTTTGTTAAAAGGAACTTTATTATTATTTATAAAGAGTAATTGAAAGTCTCATTTCTATTTTATATATTTCTCATGCATGCATAGTTTTATGGCTGTGTGAATACTTGTGTAAAACAGCAGAAATGACAGTGATTCCAAAAGAAATCTGGTGAGATGCAATATTGCATATTTTTCTTATGTGATTCGTATCCCAAACCTTCACTAACCCTGCCATGCAAAACATAAATAAATTAAAAAATCCTGTGTTTGTGCTGACTATGTACTGCTGCCAGGTTGTGGGGAGCCTCATTCTTATATTGGCAGTGGTATGTCTAATTATTTGACTAGTTCTTTATCCTGCTCAGCTCTGGGTACAATGAGTGGAATTTTTATGTGCATTGATAGATAGATAGATTTTAAAATATTTCTCTGTAAGGAGTGAAATGTGAAGATTTGCACAGCAAAGACACTTACCATTCTCTGAGGAGTACACTCTGACATGTTGCAACTACCACCCTGACCTCCATTCACTGTGCTTTTAGTTGTGTCGTATATCCGCTGCCTGCATCCACCTAAGTTTGAGTTTCAGACTCCGATGTCACTGTAGCCCCTAAAGTCTTTGTGTGTGTGTGTGTGTGTAATGTGTGTGTAATGTAAGTGTATGTGCAAGGGAAAATAGTATGTGTGCACTCAAGCTGTTCAGTGTCTCTATCTAGACTTCATTAGACAGTGATTTCTAATTTGCATCCAATGCTGGCCAGACTGATGCTTCTAGTTAATGTCATCTTGGTCAATTATATTTATATACTTCCTATATTAAAATGGGATATTAAAATCTTTGGTAGCTCTGTGTATGTGTCTGTGTGCACATCTGTGTGTGCAGGTCAGCCATGACCACTGCAAGCTATAATGACTTCTTGCAACAAAACACATTCATCAGGGTGCTGAACTCAAGGCCAATCAGGCGGCTAATGACGCCTGTGGCGTAACAAGGAGCCGAGTAACAGTGACAAACTCGCAGGGCGACTGACCTTGACAACTTTATTCCAGTTGCTACTTTCACATACAGACCTACACATCTTAGTAGACTCTCGCTCAAGGCAGAGAGCTGGTGTCACAGAGACCTCCTCTTGCTACCTGGTTTGTTTCATATCACGGTTGGCCCCCAAAGATCCACTGCTGCTCTGGGTTTGTGTGTCTGCTGGCCCTGCAAGTCTCACATATGCTGATATTTACATCATCTGTAAGGATCAACTAAAGACATTTATACTGGACACTATGGTTAGCTTGCATCTCTAATAGATGATATTATGTTGGAGTGTATAAACATTCCTGATCAAGATAACATTGTTACTTTGTCATTACAACAACATAAATAGAGCAAGAGATTGTTAGTTGGCATGCCACTACGTCATGACCCAAAGGTTTTGTGTTCTTATATAATCGTTGGATAGAAGATTGATACTTTATTGATTCCACAAGGAAATTGTTTGTTACAGCAGCATGGGTAAAAAGAACAGTCTACAAAACAGCAACAACCATGATAAAAACAAAGGAAAGTAAAAATGAAGTTTTTAGAAAGAAATTCAAATTGCATTAACCGGCATCTCTGGCACTGATACTGATCCCCCAGCAGACAACAGCAAAACAGATGGCACTACCGCAGACTGGTAGAAGATCTCTGACATTTTGCTGAATACATTAAAGGACCTGAGCTTCCATAGAAAGTACATTCTGCTCATCCTGTGCTGGGAGGTTAGGGTTAGCATCTGTGTTGGTCCTCCAGTCCAGTCTGTCATTCAGGTAAACGCCCAGGTGCCCATCCACTGTTTCTTCGCCCATGATGTTGATGGGCCTAGTCAAAGCTCTTTCCACACCATCTATTTTGTCTTGCTGGCATTCAGAAGAAGGTGATTTCTTCTGGACCACTCCATGAAGTTCTCATTGGCTCCAACTCCTGCTCACCCTCAATACACCCAACCACTGCAGAGAGCTTCAGGTGGCATGTTTCACTGTTGTACTGGAAATCTGAGGAATGGAGACAGGACTGTGTAGTTTTTGATTTCTGGTTAACTTTGTTGGTTTTATGATGACTTTCAGTTTAGTGATATTATTGTTTTAGGGTTCTGTCTTGATTGTCATCTCCTCAGTCTTTCCATGTTTTGCTATCTATGTCTTTATACTGTAGTAATTCTGTGTTCCTCCAAAACTGGTTTCTTTATGCTTAGCATTTGAGTTTCATGTTTCAAGGTGTACTTCTGTTTTAATTTAGTTTTGTGCCATTAAATTTAGCATTGTAATGGGTAAGTCCAGCAATTGTTGAAAATCCATGCCATTTAGGAAAACAGCACCAACTTTACAGACACCATGCTATTACAGTTTTTCTCCATTGGTTTGGCTCATTTCTTTAAACAGAAATTACATTCTCAAAACTCTAAGATCATTTGGCAAAACACTCTTACAGTTTAGCACAACACTATAGCTCACCTGCAAAAGCTCATATCTCTTCCAAAACTGTTCACTCAGGCTTCAACTCAGTACTTTAACTTTTACTGGAGTATTTTTAAACCAGGTATCTGTACTTCTACTTAAGTAAAGAAAGTCTGTACTTTTGCCACCTCTGGTCTGTTCAGTGCTGCTCCTTCTGTGAATTTCTGGCTACTTTTTTGCTGCATATCATGAAATAATCAGAGAGAATAACATACATTCATGTCAGTATAAGGAATAATAATCAAACAAACAAACAAAAACATTCCAATGATCACATTGTTACGCAAAATTTGATGAGATTTGGTTACCTTAATGCCAAAAGAATAATTCAGGAGACTCATATGTAAGTTGTAGAACTATCTATATGGTTTTACTTGGTACCAGGAAGAAACAGCACAACCACACAGAGCCACAATAATTCTGAGGCTGTCCTTCTAGTATTTGCTTACTTTAGGTCCAATCCAACTTAATTTATAGAGCACTTTGAAAATAACATGGTTGACCAAAGTACTTTCCAAAGAATGATGATAAAAGTTAAAAATAAATAGTAAAACATGAATAAAACAGACAATAAAATATCCAATAAATAAAATTAACAAAATAAAGAAGATTAAAAGTGACAAAAAACTGACTAATACGGATTAGAAGCTGACTGGTGCTACACCTGAACTGCCTTGAAGAAAAGGTGTGTTTTTAAAAGTGATTTAAAAATCTCAAGTGTAGGGGTCAGCCTAATATGGACAACTTATTCCATAATTTGGGGGCCACAACAGCAAAAGCTCGGTCCCCCCAGTGTTTCAGTCTCCACGTGGGGACAGCTAAGAGCGACTAGTCAGTTGATCTGAGAGACCTTTGTGAAGTGTATAGGTGTAGAAGGTCTGACAGGTAAGTAGGAGCCAGGCCATTTAAAACTTTAAAAGCAAATAATAAAATTTTTAAATTAATTCTAAAATGGACAGGCAACCAGTATAAAGAAGCAAGAACAGGGGTAATGTGCTCATGCATGTCCCTGTCTGCAGGCGAGCAGCAGCATTCTGGACCATTTGTAAGCGGGATAGTGAGGCCTGATCAATACCAACAATAATCAAGGCGAGTGGTCACAAATGCATGTAAAACTCTCTCAAAAAGTCACAAAAAGAGATGAAAGGTTTGACTGACTCAGCTGAAAAAAGCTATTTCTCACCACTAGGTGCTTGGTTGTAGGTAGAGAGAAGAAAAAAAGCAACATACACAGTGCAATGGTGTTCTTTATGCTGGGGACGTGCAAGGAAGCCTTCACAGACTTGTATTCAGAATGTGATTAGTGACTCAGCATACCTGCCAATAAAAGCAGCCATCGCTATCATTATACTGTTTAATTAAAAGTGGTCATCTAAATGAACCCAAGTACAAAAAAAAAAGATGAAATGTTTACAATAAATTCATTTCATTTGCATGCCCAGTAAATATTATATATATTTTGCAATCAAATCCTGAATACATAGAATGATTGTCTGAATACATGAATATATGGAATGAAACTTGAATACATAGAATGTAACTAGAATATATGGAATGAAACTTGAATACATAGAATGAAACTTGAATGAATAAAATTAAACTTGAATATATGGAATGAAATTTGAATGCATAGAATGAAACGAGAATATATGGAATGAAAGTTGAATACATATAATGAAACTTGAATATATGGAATGAAACTTGAATACATAGAATGAAACTTGAATATACAGAATGAAACTAGAATATATAGAATGAAACCTGAAAATATAGAAGGAAACCTGAATATGTAGAATAATCTTCTGAATATATAGAATGAAACTTGAATACATAGAATGAACTTCTGAATATCTATAATGAAAATTGAATATATGGAATGAAACTTCAATATATAGAATGAAAATTGAATACATGGAAGGAAACTTGAATATATGGAATGAATCTTGAATACATAGAATGAAAATTGAATGAATAAAATGAAACTTGAATATATGGAGTGACACTTGAATGCATAGAACGAAACTTGAATACATAGAATGAAACTTGAATATATGGAATGAAACTTGAATGCATAGAATGAAACTAGAATATATGGAATGTAACTTGAATGCATAGAATAAAACTAGAATATATGGAATGAAACTTGAATACATAGAATGAAACTAGAATATATGGAATGAAACATGAATGCATAGAATGAAACTAGAATATATGGAATGTAACTTGAATACATAGAATGAAACTAGAATATATGGAATGAAACTTGAATACATAGAATGAAACTTGGATGAATAAAATTAAACTTGAATACACAGAATGAATCTTGAATACATGGAATGAAACTTGAATACATACAAGGAAACTTGAATAAATAAAATGAAACTTGAATATATGGAAGGCACCTTGAATATATGGAATGAAACTAGAATATATAGAATGAAACTTGAATACATAGAATGAAACTTCAATATATGGAATGAAACTTCAATATATGGAATGAAACTTCAATACAAAGAATGAAACTTAAATACATAGAATGAAGTTTCAATATAGGGAATGAAACTTCAATATATGGAATGAAACTTGAATGCATAGAATGAAACTTGAATATATGGAATGAAACTTGAATACAAAGAATGAAATTTGAATACACAGAATGAAGCTTGAATACATGGAATGAAACTTGAATATATGGAATGAATCTTGAATACATGGAATGAAACTTGAACATATGGAATGAAAATTGAATATGTAGAATGAAACTTGAATATATGGAATGAATCTTGAATACATGGAATGAAACTTGAATATATGGAATGAAACTTGAATACATAGAATGAAATTTGAATACACAGAATGAAGCTTGAATACATGGAATGAAACTTGAATATATGGAATGAATCTTGAATACATGGAATGAAACTTGAACATATGGAATGAAAATTGAATATGTAGAATGAAACTTAAATACATGGAATGAAAGTTGAACATATGGAATGAAACTTGAACATGTAGAATGAAACTTGAACACACGGAATGAAACTTGACTACATGGAATGAAACTTGACTACATGGAATGAAACTTGAATACACAGAATGAAACTAGAATATATAGAATGAAACTTGAATACATAGAATGAACGTCTGAAAATCCATAATGAAAATTGAATATATGGAATGAAACTTCAATATATAGAATGAAAATTGAATACATGAAATGAAACTTGAATATATGGAATGAATCTTGAATACATGGAATGAAAGTTGAACATATGGAATGAAAATTGAAAATCTAGAATGAAACTTGAATACATGGAATGAAACTTGAATACATGGAATGAAACTTGAATACACAGAATGAAACTAGAATACACAGAATGAAACTAGAATATATAGAATGAAACTTGAACACACAGAATGAAACTTGAATACATGGAATGAAACTTGAATACATGGAATGAAACTTCAATATATAGGATGAAAATTGAATATATGCAATGAAACTTCAATAGACTGAATAAAACTTGAATATATGGAATGAAACTTGAATATATGGAATGAAACTTCAATATATAGAATCAAACTTGAATACATAGAACGAAACTTGAATATATGGAATGAATCTTGAATACATGGAATGAATCTTGAACATATTGAATGAAAATTGAATATATAGAATGAAACTTGAATATATGGAATGAAACTTGAATATATGAAATGAAACTTGAATACATAGAATGAAACTTGAATACATGGAACGATCTTCTGAATATATGGAATGACACTTGACGTCACGGGGGTACTTGTGCCATCTAGTGTTTTCCTTGTTTGTAGCTGCGAGGAATGGCAGTATGAGCCAGTCCACACGGAATCTTGTTGCTCAAATTCTAAGTAATGAGGAGCTAATTAACACCCTAGCAAATGCATGTTCTGGCCAACCTAATATTAGTAGTAGTATACCGCATCGTACTACTGATGAAGAAATTTATTCACTGTTTTATTGTGGAAGACCAAATGCAGTGAACCTCACTGGTCATATAGCCCCTGGTTATCCAGCTAGGCGTCAAGGCGTAACAAAAACGCTTGGCTTTTTGAAAATGGACATATAAAATCTGCACTGGAGTTTAGCTGTGACTGGGACTCAAAGTAATGCAGACAATAAGGACTGCCTTCCAGCCAGTTGTGGAAGGATGCAGGTAAGCTTTAGATCCCTTTTCATAAAAAGATTTGTTTTTGTTACTTAGATTATTAAAGGTCAACTTTGGGTATTTCCAAAAAGGATCTGGGAGCACTGATCAGATGACTGGATTGATATCTTTTAGAGTTAACAAAAATGAAACCTTTTAATGTACTGTATAGTAGTCTGTTAGCCTTAACAAAACTTTCATATACACTGTTTTCTTCTTCTCTAGGCTACAGATTTTGCTGGCATGCCACACCAAACTAGTTAAGCCATCACTAACTTCCAAACAGACTTTGAATGGAGACCTTCAAAGGTTAAACTATTGTTCTTTGTGTTGTCACAGTTGAAATTTCTAAAGAAGTTACCTCAGCCATTCCCATTGTTAACACACAGTCCATGTCTGTTGATGATGAGGTCATCTGGTGCGTTGCTACTCAAGATGTTTGTACTGTTGAATCTTCCATCTCTGCTGACGCCCTCAAAATGTCCACCAATCCTTCTGTCATTGCTACTGATGAGGATAAGCCTTACTCCAGTGGAACATCTGCCACTGTCAGTGACAGCACACCTGGCTTATCAGTGGGTTCTTCTGCCAGTGTTACTGGTGACACACGTGTCTTGTCTAGTAACACCTCCAGTGTGTCCAAAGGACCTACCCAGCCAAGTTTATCCAGCACATCGTACAAGTATGTGTTTTGTACATGTTTGTATCTTTTAATCTTTTGAGCTATATTGTGCAAAAGTCATGAGCCACCCCTCCTTTCTTTGTATTTTGCTGGAAAAAAAGGAAATAAGTGCATTGATTTACTGCAGTCTACAAAATGATGTCTACAGACATGGAAGCACAGTATATTAAGGTAGAACAAAACTTGTAGAATTTTAATGAGCTTAAAATTCAAAATGTGATATGAGCTACTTTAGTCTTCAACACAGCTTGAACTCTCTTAAACAACCTTTCCTGATGGCGATGTCTTCTTTTTATTGAATTTCTTTAAGCATGGTTCAGGAAAAGTTTTCCAGGCTTTTTGTTCTGTTCTCTGTCAAGATGATCCCACACAACTTTAATAATGCTGAGGCCAATAAATAATTTACAAAACATTCTGGCTTTGCAGTACATATCTTGGCCTGTTTGAGGAAGAATACCTGTCAGATGACCCCGACCTCCAAGAAGCCATTTCAACGTCTTTAGAGTCAAGTGCAAGTGAAAAGTCAGTACAACAAAAACTTTTACTTGTCACCTTGTTAAAAGGTCAACATATTAACCATTATTTGATGTTTGTTGCAGAAAAGGAGTCACCTGCTGTCTAGTTTTGGATTAGTTTGAATAAGCAAACTACAACCTGCGATTTCTGTTGTCATTTGAAGATTACCAAGGCTATCAGATTAATTATATTTTATTTGATATATGTTTTGGTTTATGTTTACTTTTTTGAATGGAGGTTGGTTGTCAGTGTGGGATCTTGTTTTTTTCATGTTCTACTTGTATTTATGTAGTGTATTTATACTATTTATAAATACTAGTGTATTTATGACAAGATAAAAATTTAAACTTATCTTTTTTCCATTATCACAAATATTCTTGATTTGTATCTCTTTTTTGTTAAATATCAATTACAGTCTTAAGGATGGTACATCATTATTCTGTTTGTGGGTTGTTCCCATTGAGTACGTTTGAGCCACTGGTACGGAAGCTGCTCTGCCAGCAGCCGTAAATCACTACAGAGGGTGGTGAAGGCAGCAGAGCACATCACTGGCACGAGGCTTCCTGCCATTCAGGACATTTACCTACAGCGATGCCTCCGTAAAGCACACAGCATCATCAAGTACCACAGCCACCCAGCACATCAGCTGTTCTCCTTGTTACCATCTGGCAGACGTTACAGGAGTCTGTCTGCTCGGACTACAAGACTTAAAAACAGTTTTTACCACCAAGCCATACGACACCTCAACCACAACACTTAAACGCACGATCTGATATCCTCGTGTTGGTGTTGTTCCCAGATCATCATACTAAAGGTTGTTCCAGGATCAACATTGCAAGTGACCAATCAGAATGTTGTGATGTCATACTTTTGCGACTTCGGGAAAAACCGGCGTAAAACAAAAAACTGTACTTAAGCTGCGAGAAACCGCCTTTGTCCGCCGATCAACGGACCCTAACCCTAACCCTAACCCTTTAATAAACGCTAAGCAGAATTGATATTGTCCTTGCAACATTGGAATTTCATAAATGCACGAATGGGTTGGTGCACAAAAGAATAACGTCACAATAATGTGATTGGTCACTTGCAATGTTGAACCTGGAACAACATTTTCATGATGATCTGGGAACAACACCAACACGACGATATCAGATCATCCCACTTAAACACACACAACACAGCACTCAGAAGCTAACCTGCAGCTTCACAAGTACTCTGTTTACAGTTTTTTACAGCCGCTAGGACACATTTCTCAATACTTAGATCACTTTTGCAAAACTCTTCACAGAATTCTCCTAACTGACCTTCAGCTTAGCAAAGCAGTTCATTTCACATTCAAAATGCACTACAACTACCAAAACACTTTATTCAGGTCTCAAATAAACTCATTCTTCCAGAACACTAGCAAAGGTTGACAGCCAACAAACACACTTTGTCACCCACAAAACAATGACCTAAAAAACACTAACAACATGTAGCATTACACAGTGTTTTCTTGTGTAAAACAAGGACACATCTCTGTTTATAATTTCAATATATGTTGCTGGAATGAATCAGACATCATGCAGAATTCGTTAATATTTGTTTATGTATTTTTATTTTTTTGCACTAAGTAATCCCAAAATACAAGAATTTGTATACACACCATCCACTGATACACATACAATAGTAATGCTAATCTACTCGGTGTTCTCCATTTGGCCACAGGTTCTCATCCACATCACATCTTATGTCATCTAGGGCAATACACCTAGGAAAGAATCTTCTGGCATGCCTGATCCATCCCTGGCAATCTTCTGCTGATATCTCCAGGCATCCAGCATTCATTGCATCCAGGAGGGACATTTGATCATGTGGATGATGGTCGTAAACCTTCCACCGCCATGAGGAAAAGAATTCCTCTATGGGGTTGAGGAATGGAGAGTAAGGTGGGAGGAAAAGAGACTCCATTCTGGGATGGGCTGCAAACCACTCGGTGACTGCACGGGAGTGATGAAATGCCACATTGTCCCATACAATTATAAATGTTGGCTGATTCCTTCTCTCCGCATCCCTTTCCTCACCTAGCACAACCCTTCCATAGAGATCATGCAGGAACGCAAGGAGCCGTTCAGTGTTGTATGGCCCAATTAGTGGTCTGTGTAACAGCAGTCCATCAGTGGATATTGCTGCGCACATTGTGATGTTGGCACCCCTCTGGCCCGGGACATTCACTGTGGCTCTCTTCCCAATCACATTCCTCCCTCGTCGCCGTGCTTTGGCCAAGTTGAAACCTGCCTCATCCACAAAGATGAAAATGTGGTGTGTTTGCCTGCCTTCAATCTCCATGACTCTCTAACATAAATCCACAAGGCAACATAAGCTGTTACAGTAGTAAATTTGTAAAAATTGTCTTTGTGTGTGTTTGGTTTTGTTCAAAAACAGATCTGTATTTTATTGTGATCTTACCTGGACATACTGGTTCCTGAGTTGCTTGACATGTTCAGAGTTCCTCTCAAAAGGCACAGTGTACAACTGTTTCATCCTGACCTGATATTTTTTCAGGACTCTAGAAATTGTTGTTATGCTTACACTGTGAATATTTGCGAAAGTAACGTTGTTTGCCAAGACTCTGTGTCTAATTTCAGTGAGTTTTATCCCATTGTTTCTGATGACCATATCAACAATGGCAGTTTCCTGCACATCAGTGAAAATCTCTCCCTCCTGTGTGAGGTAACCGTTGAGTCCTAAGCAGAAATGCAACAACAATTACACAAAAGCTTATTTACTTCTGAAATGTGCAAATGCCCTTGCAGAATACAAGTTACCTGTTGGTTTGCTGGAAAACTCTAACAATAGATGCCACTGTCGAGCATTGCAGATTTGGCTGCACTCTCTGACCAGCCTCTCTCATTGAGTGACCATGATTTACTACATGATCAATTACAGTAGCTCTGATCTCATCTGAGACTACAGCTCTTGATCTTCCTCTTATTCTTCTTCCACCACGCATACGTATTCCTCGCCCCCTCCCAGCCTCTCTTCTTCCTCTTTCAGCCACTTCTCCATTTCCGGCTGGGTCCATGTTTACATCACAAAACAAACCTATTCAGCAGTTGTCTCCTTTTGTAATGAAATTGAAGGAGTAACACCTGTGTAGATGTTCATCTACAATGAGAATCAGCTGTGGCTGGTTAAACTGCATTTTTAGATTTAAAATATGTTTCAATAAAATATTGCTGTTGGATTTTGCTGTCTTATTCAATTTTGCATTATGTTATTGTTTTGACCATAAGTTTAACAGTTTTGAAAACAGTATGTAAGCACATGCAAAATGTCCTGTACGTACAAAGATTTTTGGCAGTTGTTGTGTCTGAGTGAGAGAATAATTCATGAAATTTGAGAGATGTAGTCATTGAATGCATTTTGTGCCAAAACAATGATAACTGATCCTCAGTTTAGCCCACACAGACTTCTGTTGTGCTCACTGTGTGAGGAGTTTTGCAAAAGTGAGCTAAGTATTGAGAAATGTGTCCTAGCGTCTGTAAAAAACTGTAATCTGCACTGGTCACTTCACTTTATTGTTATTCATATTTATATTTAAAAGTGCAATACTGTAATTTTCTGCTGCTCATTCCTGTGCAATATCCCATCTGCCCTCCCGTCATATTTCTTTTCAAGATTTTCTTATTTAATCACTAGTGTACATATATTTATATTTATAGATACATATATATTTAGTCATCTTTTCTCTTTTACCATGTCTCTCTAATATTTTGCTCCTTACTATTTTTCTATTTTTCATTTTATTATATTTTATTTTATGTGTGTGTGTGTGTGTGTGTGTGTGTGTGTGTGTGTGTGTGTGTGTGTGTCGTGTGTGTGTTTCTGTCAGGAGTGTCGTGTGTGGAGGCGAGGAAGTGACCATAACGCAGGACTCGTGGATAGTGAAGAACTGATGATGGTTTATTATGAATCGTGGATGAACAGGGCAGGAACAAAGGACTGACTGGCTGGCTGACTGGCTGGCTGGCTGGCTGGCTGACTGACTGACTGAACTGAACATACATACGGAGAGACGACATTAACATCAATGACACGACAGTGAATGAGTGGAAACAGAGGACTTAAATACACAGACTGATGAGGATGATAATGAGAGACCGCTGAGTACACAGCTGAACATAATCTGGCTAATAACACAAGAGACAAGCTGACACAGGAAAAGCAGGAAGTGAGAACATTGATGTGGCAACATAACCTAAATGTGACAAAACTGAAAACACTGGGTCACCGACCCAGGAACCCTGACAGTTTCAGTGACGTCCAGAGCTTAGAGAGAATCTTGGAGCAGATTGTTACTTATTATTATTGAGTAAATAATGACAGCACTGCACGCTTCAACATCATAAGGCCAAATGTGTGTGATGGAGCATCCAGAGCCACAGGCACATGGGCAGATCCAATTTTTCACCAGAGAAAAAAATAGTTGTGAAGTTTACTGATGACTATGGAATATCTGAGGGTGCTGTTGACAATGGAGGACCTACTCGGGAGTTCTTCAACTTTGCCTCTGTGAAGTCAAGGACAAACTTGGCATCTTTGAAGGTCCACCCAATGCTAAAGTTCTTACATGCAACTCTAAAGGTACTTATGATTTAATTAGTTGTTGCCATTTGATTTATTTTACATCAATACATTATACAAATTAAAGCTTAATTTTAAAAAATATACACGTTTCACTTTTGCTTTAATCTTTTGGTAATTTAATGTATCTGTACACCAGTAGTCTTAGTCAGAATCTCATTTTCATTTTGTATTTTTCTATCTTATAGTTGAAAATGGTGTCTCTTTGGAAGATATTCTTGTTTTCTGCACTGGATGTGACATCATACCAGCCAGTGGCCAATACCTGGACAATTGGATTTTGCAATAAGGAATTCACCAGGATTTGGAAGAGCATGATGTGTTTTCTCAAGGATTGTTGACATGATGAGGATTTGGGTGTTTCTTTTTTCTATTTTGCATATGCATTTTTTATTTTCTTGTTTTTTTGTTAATGTTATCATCATACAATCATATGTAACATATACTGTAACATTTTGCACTATGACAATTATGGTTTGTCATGAAAGAAAAGTATAGTCTAAACACTTTATTTGTCTACTTTTATGATTTAAATGGCACAAGTGAATATGAAGATAAAACCAGTCTTTTTAGCATACTAAGGTTTACCTAAATAATAGCCTTTCAGTATCATGATATTTCACAATTTTTAGTGTCTGGCACTGAAATACATTTTTTAATTAACATAAACAAATTTATTAATAACTTAACTGAAGCATGTGGCATGCTGTTAAAAAAAACCTTCTAATCTGTGATTTCCATCGTCACTCAAGAGGTCGATCTGCCTCACAGCCGTCAACTGCTGGTGATGGTAAGAACGATGTTATTCCAACAGTCCACAGCTGCAGCAGCTTACATCACAGCTTAAGGACCATTGTCCTTAAGCTGTGATGGTTCCACTGATTTACAAATTCATCCACAGATCTGTTCATTCTTGGAAGATATACATGGTGAAGAGCCGTAATATGACATGGGGTCAGTGCTATCTAAAATCCCAACATTTTCCATAAAGAGGAAAAGGTCTTTGAAGTATGCTGACACAACTCTGTTTAGTTCAACCCAAAATCTTTCAATTCTTTGATTTTGCACACTTCTTCCAACCATAAAGCTTCCTCTGTTTTGAACTTGATGTTCAATCATAAACCATGCAATATCAATATTCTCACTGCCAGCATCACTCCTGACACGTTGTGGGAGGCCAAAAAGATCAACGGCACTCTGGAAAAGTTGCATAGCAGTTGATGCTCTGTTATCTGTGCAGCATCTCATGTAGGTAATGCAGTGACTATAGCCGTCAACTCCTCCATGAAACACAAACCCCCAAGGATTGAACTTGTGGTTTGTGTCAATCCGGTCGTTAAGTGATGACTACTACTACTTCCGGGCCTAAAGTAGTCTGCGTTTAATATGGCTTTTGTGTTGTTAACATGTTTAATATTATGTATTTTCTTGTATTTAATCTCAAAAAGCTCCTAAAACAGTCAATGATCACTGTTGACCTCCGTCGGCTTTTATTACCGCTAATCATTTATTTAAGCTCAGTTTTTAAAACCTTAGGATGTAACTACAGCCCAGCCCATGCAGCAGTATATGAATGACTAACCTTGTATTGTGGATGGATTATCTCAGTTGTTCTCCTGGCTGAAGTTTGGGCCTTTTACAGCATCCTGCCATGCGATTACATTTGTTCCTGACCAGCGAGAACACTCACGTTAACTTTTATCAAGTAGAAAAAAGTTAGCTTGTTTATATTATGCTAACATAGCTGTGTCGCTAGCGGTCACGTAGCACATCATTATATACCAGCTAGCCAAACTTCAGCAACCCTACAAACGTCACTGCTGTTTAGTTTTCTGTCTTCATTTATGTTGGAAGTGATAACAGAGCTGTACGTTTGAATTTGTTTCCAAAACCCCGCAGTCAGGACATGCTATATTGTATTTAGATAGCAGGAAGTTAGCTCGCTAGCTTCTAACTTCTAACTCCGTTAAATGTCATAAATTCCGTTTTCATGGATGCCTGGATGTTAAACTCAATTGTTACACCTGGTAGAGCAGAACGCTGATCATTTTATTAAAGATGAAAGACTTTAGACAGTTTTTCAACTCTCAGTAATGCCATAGTGATCGTTTGATATATGGACCTGCAGCGGAGTTTAGGCCCAGACACGGCTAGTGACGTCAGACTTAACGACCGGATATGCCTGGAATAAGAAGAAATATATTATTATGATGACACTAGATGTACATTAAAATAAAGGTCTATGACTTTGACATTGTACTTCTGTCATGTAACCTATTTCTGGAGATAAACAATATTTCAACCCAGACATACAACATTGTTTATTAAAACACAAACAAAATATTATATTACTGCCATGCAGGAAGTAATAATTAACATTAATCAAATTTAAAAAGTGAAAAAAGGCATACCACACTTGATTTGGGACAGTGACATTGTAGACCCTCCGCTGAATTGCTCTCCGTCCTCTCAGCTCTTCCCACTGGATCAACTATTCTTAAACGTTCTCGCACTCGCCACCGCTGAAATCTGATTCCTCTTCCTCTCAAACTACCACTAGTGTAGGATTCTCCTGAGCCAGGGGTATGTGTAAGAATCGCAGTAATGAGATGATCAAGATCCACATTTGAAATATTATTAAAAGTTTCCATAGTCCACTAAACCTAGTTGTATCCTGTGGTTGTACAGTGTTCGAACTGACAACATTTGAGATATAGCCATCCAACTAAACCCCGTCTCGCATGTCAGTCAGCTGAGTAGCTGGTACGTTGTACCTAAAAGAGTTAGAAACAAAATAACAAATATGTTAACTTCTTTCTTATTTCTTGCATTCATTATCTTTTTTTCTATCTCTTGACTCTTTCAAGTGCCATAGACATTATGAATAAATTTGTTTCCATTTTTATCACTTACCTTGGCCTTCCTCTTTGAGATGTAGAATGGTATAACGAGCTCATAACATGTGCTTCAGCTTCTGCTCGAAGTGTTAGCTCAGTTGACATCTCCATCAGTGATTGATAAATTCCCTCAAGAAGCGTGCGTAATCTTCTCCCAGACACGTTTTGTTGAACATTATTCATGAGCACTAGAAATGTTGCAACAATGAAAAGGTGACGTAGTATGAATTCCAAATTATTTCTACTATTTGCAGTTTGAACAGCTGTCGCAAAACAGTTGTCAAGCTCTATAAAACTATAGTACTGAAATAGTTCCGCTGATGCCATTTTGTAAAGGCAGAGAATTCAAAAATACCTCATCTCTAAACGTGAGGTTCATACATTCTATATATTCAGACTTTGATTGTGCATTCCATAATATATATATCATGTATGTATGTATGTCTCAATTTGCAGTGTGTAAACGCAGCATGTCCTTCTGACACATTTGATTTCTCTCAGATTTCATAAGCAGCTTTCAGTCAGATGGTAATGACTATCTGCTTTCCTAAGCTGATAGCCAGTGTTTACAACCTTCGCAAAATCCTCAGGGAAATATCTTCAGAGCAGACAGACACAGCAAACTATGAATTGGTGCAACAGCTGTTTTGTTCTCATCAGAACATTATATCTACCAAGGTTTTATGACACGTGCAGCTACTCAGTAGGTCAAAATGATACAATTATTGGAAAGTGCATCTGCATTACAGGCTCTCTGCTCTCTCTTTTTAATCTCGGCTTTTCATTCCCTCTGCCTTTCTCTTTGGCTTTTTTTTTGTCGTCGTTTGTTCAGTCTAGTCTCTGAACCTGCCCAATTTATCTAAAACCTTTCATCTTGTAAAGGAGTTACTGGCTTATGTCCTTCCACTTCAAAAGATCCCACTACAACGACTTTGGCCTGGACTCTTAAGAAGTTGCTATCTGTAAATATGACAATTCACATTTATAAAATGCTAGTCATTTAGGACTGCATCAAGTGTTAGCTCAAGGTCACTCATTCCGATATTTGCAGAAATGTGACTTAGGTGGCACAACACACAAAATAAGAAAAAAACAAGGGAAAAAACACTCAAACCTATCTGTAAAGTCTAAGGCATGAAGTGGGCCTGTATGGATGAATCTGTCTAGTTAAACATGCAGATTAAAATGGTAAAAGGAACAAAATGATCTTTTTATAGCTCTTTGCTAATCTTGTCAGGGTTCCTGGGTCATTGGCCCAGAGTGTTTTGTCTTTACTTTTATAGTCTCCTGTCTGGTGTGCGTCATGTTCAGTTTTGCTTGTCCTGTCTCTCCTTCGAGATCGTTTCCAGCTGCGCTTCCCAGGTGTATCCTCTTAGCCACAGTTCCCTCGTTTGCCCTTGTGTGTATTTATGTCTGCGTCTCCCTCTGTCCTACGTCGTGACAGAGAGTTTATTTTGCGTACAAGTCTGCATTTCGGTTCCTCAATCATTCTCCTTCCACATCGTCACATGACAAATCTTACTGATCACTCAAAGCTTTTTCTATCCTCCACCTGTGACTAAGTTGAAATCTGTGTGGGAGGATACTCTTGTACAGTTACTAAGAAGTAGTGATGTGCGATACCACTGATTTCCTTTCCGATCTGATACCAAGTAATATTCAGGGTGGTATCGACGATACTGATCCGATACTTTGTAGAAAAACTTGTTTTATTTATTGTATCTCAAATTATAGCTTCATAATGATTACAGGACATCAGATTACTTGTTCTTATCACTTAATAATGCAGAATTCATCATATAGAAATAAAAAAACTGAAGTTGTGCCTATTTGAACACCTTGCCTGCCTGCAGCATTAAAGGACTCCGAGAGACGTCTGTCTCGCCCTAGCAGCACCTGTCCCTCTCCTCCTCTTCAGTTCGTCTCAACATACGCTCATCATATTCTGTGATATGATTTACTCTGAGGTGTTTGACAAGGTTAGTGATGTTGCCACAACCATACATGCCAACCCTCCCGATTTTTCTGGGAGAATCCCGAATTTCAGTGCCCTCCCGAAAATCTCCCGGAGCCACCATTCTCCCAAATTTCTCCACCCGGACAACAAAATTGAAAAACCATATCGCGGAATTCACAGCGCGGCCCAGCCAATTCCAGTTTCCACCAATGGCAGCGACTTAGTTTTAATATTACTCTTATTTCTCTTTCTGGGTCGCAAAAAAACATTTAAAATATTTTCAGGTGAGAATGTAGCTGTGTAAACTTCAAATATCTGAGCCGACCGACACATTGTCTTCAAACCCCCGCGGTCTTTCTCTACTTCGGTTAAACATGATATATAAGTCACTTTGATAACTTAAAAATGTTATTGTTTGGCTTTTTCAGTGTTTTATTTGTTCGTGAGTAAATCGGTTTGGCTGAGATTAAAGTTATTACATTAGATTAAATTAAATTTAACTTTATTAATCCCTCGGGAGGGTTCTTCTGGGGTTTTCACACAGCTGAATAAACGTCAAACAGAAAATGATTAAACAAAGTGTGAGACGGTCCAGAGTTTAAGTCAGCGCCCAGATATATTTTAGATAACAAGGAGCAGACGGCAGTTTCACTCCACCGAGGGAGCTCGTGACGTACTACCCGGCTTTCTTTAGACCGCGAAGGCCGGGTCCTCAGGTGGAAGCAGCCTCTGAATTTGGACACCCCCGCTGTTTTCGGGCCCACCAATAATAACGGTGACATTTAATGTATTTTATCTGATAAATAAACCCTGTAACATGTATTTATCACCCCCCCCTCCCCAACAGCCCTTTTGAATGTCTCCCTAATTCTGAGGTCTCAAGGTTGGCAAGTATGGCCACAACACCTCACTTTTTGCCACATGTATCGCAAACCACATTTCAGCTGTTTGTGGAGGTAAAATACGTTCACACATGACTCCAGTTACGCTCAGCCATTGTTGTGAGTGCGCACGCCGGGGGGTTCAAAACATTTATACAGCCGTATTTCGCACATGACTATGAAAGGCGGAAGAGGAAGTAGTTCCTTTGAATGTAGACAATCCGAATGTTATAGTTTCTTTCCACTGTGTTCCTGTTAATGATAAACTACGAATTTACCCTAAATTACTAAAATATCGATATTTTAATGTGAGAATCGATTCTAGAACATAAATGATTGGTATCGGAGGAATCGATATTTCAGGATCGATCCGCACATCACTACTAAGAAGGCAACAGAAGATTACATTTTTTAAAAAAAGGTAAATATGAGCATTTTACTGGCTGAGAACATGATGCCATTAAACTTAAGATGAAGTATTTCAAGCACCCCCCTGTTTTGATGATTATGGCTTACAGCTCACTCAATAGAGTTCAGGTACCTTTCATCATTACAATCTTGCCTAAGATTAATCCAATAAGGAGTCACAATATAGAACTGCCTAACTTTTCAAAAGTATGTTCATTTAAATATTCAAGAAACCTTGGGATCCTTTTCATGAATAACTGTATCAATGCGACATAACATGGAGGAGATTAGCTCTTGGCACTGCTGGGGTGTTATTGAAGCCCAGGTTTGCTTTGATAGTGGCCTGCACATAAATTATGGGATTTCTTTCAGGGACGCCGCCTGGCCAGACCTTCACAGATCAACACCGTCACCAAACAATTTGATCGAAGTCTTGGCACTGTGGCTGAGTGCTGAGTCCTGCTGGAAAAGGAAATGAGCTTCTCAATAAAGCTTGGCAGCAGATGGATGCGAGAGATGCTCTAAAATCCCTTGGTTGACAGATGTGTTGACTTTGAACTTGATAAAACACAGTGGACTAAGCGCCACCACTGCAAGCATATTACATGGCACCCAAGTCGTCACAGAGTCTATTCTACAATTCTTGATAATCCTTCATGCCTGTTGTCCGTGCACCATCTGCTACCACATTTCCTCTTCCTGTCAATTTCCCATTAATATGCTTCCATATTGCGTGTGGCTCTCTGAGCAGTGACCTTCTGTGGTGTAGCTTCCTTGGCGAGCATCTGGATGGTCATCATATGAAAATCTGACAAGTCAGTAGTCTTCCCAATGATTCAGGCCTTAATTAGAGATACGATATATATGTTGTCTAAATTTTCATGTCTGTGGTTTTTCTAATAGACTCAAACTCTGATTCAGTACATTTATTTACAATGAAAAATGTAACAGTGATTGAGCACTATAACATCTGTGTCAATGATTAACAGAAGCTCCAAGCAGCGTGATCCAAAACTTCTCAGTCATGAAGACGCCCCACTTAAACAGATCATTAATCCTCCTCATCAGATTACTCACTCTCAGGTTCACTCAAACCACAAGTCCAGATATCCTGCACTGAAGTGAGCAGAAGATAAGCTGCTCTCTCTCACAGAAAAGGGAGAAAAATTCCACTGACTTTTCATTGCTAACAATCCAGCATCAAACGGACGGCTTCATCCAGCTTAAGTAGGGGGACAGCTGATCATCGGCTTAGCAACAGGTGAGGTAATCAGCTCAGATGCACAGGAGCTGGAGAAAGACCCTCCTCTAAAATACAGGCTGTGGTTTGTGCACAAACAACACAGATGGATAGAGAGAGAGAGGGGAGCGAGTCGGACTGGAGGGCCATGACATAAGTAGTAATTTATTCAAACTCAAAATGAAATATTTGAGAATCTGGATTTCTGATTCTGATGAGCCATAATCGTCAAAATTAAAGCATAAAAGGCTTTAAATGTTCCACTTTACACATAATGAATATTGAATACATGTCAGTTGACCTTTCTTTTAATTAAATTATGAAAAAATTAACTTTTTCACAGTTTTCAAATATTTTGAAATGCACTGGTACATGAACCTTGGAAAGTCTTGGAAAAGGTACACATAGGTACCTTAAGGTGCAGTAGACTTGGGGGGGATTCCCATAGAGCTGGGAATGCACATAAAGAAGGGAAATAATACCAGTGTCTTAGATGACACCCAACTTTGATGCAAAAGCCACGATTCCCAATGTGCCCAAGTTGCACAACTACCAAAATAACTGTATTGTGTTGTGGCAACATCTGCTCAAAGACTCGCACACTTATACAGTTTAGCCCAAACCAAATGTTGCGAATGACCATTCAGCTATAATGTGACACAGAGCTTCTCTCATGATCAAAAAGCAGAATGCATGTGTGCTTTAATGGTCCCGTTTCGATCTCAGGCTTAACTGCGGCCTGGCAATTATGGCAATTATAAGACATTTAGATGCTGATGTGTAATGGATCTGTGCAGACATCCTATTATATCCATGCCTTTGTCTCATCTATCAGCAGACAGCTGGGAAAGAACTGACTTGTAAATTATATGCTTTTTTTTAAATACCTTTTTTCTTTTTATTTCTTTCTTCACCTTTTTTGAGAACATAATTATTGGCTTTGTATTTGCTTTGCACATCAGGTTTTTCTTTCACTTTAAACCAAGATAAAATCAGTTTTGTACAAAGTTCTGAGTTTTTAATCTGCAAACCTTTTCTTCACTGATGTAAAAGTGTGTTGGCTGAGCCATTGTGTTGTCTGCATTGATACAAAAGCAAATGATCCCAAGTAAGATTGACCTTGCACTTTCGTCAATTTGCTATTCGTTTAGAGACCAAAGGTTGGTCTGGGCCTTTGATAATTTGGTTCCTCTTGAAGTAATTATGATTATTTTTTCTCCTTTATTAGCTCCGTGCACTGCTGGTGTCTGATGTGTCCCAGTGATTGATGATGAAATACAGATACCTTAAACAAAGAAAAGTACACCAACTCCCCTGATATCTCTGCATCTTTAGTATGCTGACCATTGTTGATCATACTTGCATTACACAGCCAGAGCATTAATTACAACAGACCCTGTGGAGCAAGCAATTAAGTTGAAAGTCTTTAAATGAAATTCTGTTAGTTTCTGTTCAGTTCAGCCAATAACTGGAGAAAATGTTTAATTTCGGAGGCTGATGATGGAGCAAAAAGCGAAAAAAAAAAAAAAGGTTAGATGTTCATTTAATAATGTCCTACTGGCCTAATGGACTGCTCTGCTTCCATTCCTAGCTACATATTTTATTCATGGACTTTACTCAAGTAAATTAGCATGATGCACAGTTCAAAATCATCTTTATTTAGCTTATACTGCACCTGGATGCAACCTCTCCATCCAGTTCATCCTCTGCGTGAAACAAGCTGTTTTAGCTTACTTTAATGCTTCCCTTTAATACAAGAGTCAGCTCATTGTTCCTTTTAAATGAAATGTACGAACAGCAGGTGAATTGGTCTTCTGTGCTCACAGTATAAGGTGTGTGCCTGAGAGGACCATGTAGAACTTTAGCATCATACAGAGCCAAAGAAAAAACCTTAAGCCTGAGCTTTTCTCTCGCAGTGAATAACATGATGGAAAATAAGCAAAATGGGAATTTTATGCTTCTTCTGACCTCTGAACTAAAAAAAGAGCCATGCACTTTAATCTAAGACTTTTATCTAAGAAATGTTATATTTGGGTTGTGAGTGGGTGGAGAGGGATTACTTTTTATATAAACTGAACTTTTCTTTCACCAGATCAACCTCTCTGACTTTTAGCGCTGCATCTCGAAAATCTACAGTGTAAACAACAACAGTGTTGTTGCAAACCTATGCCAACAGAGATGACACTGAGTGGTGAGGGGATGAAAACGACTGTTAAATAAACATTAATTTAAGTAAATAAAAGCTGAATAAACTGGATCCAGAGTACTATATATATATATACAAATATAGCTATGTGTGAGAACTACTTACCTGATAGCTGACATCAGAATAAAGGTGTGAAGCTGCAGCCATGCACTGGCTGCTGTTTGCAATTAGAAACTCTTGCTATGAAGGGCATCTGTCAAGAAATTACAGGCACGGTTTGCTGCTTTTCAAGTAATGGTGCAGCTGCTGTGAGGGGTTGATAAAGAGGAGCAGCTACACCGCTGTGTGAAAACATCATGCTTAACCTGACTGTCATTCACTGCATCGTTCACAAGTTAGAACCTGTGGATGCTGCAGAACACCTCACAGTGCTGACTTTTTGCACATTTATTTATCCTCTGAGAGTCCAGCAGATCTAAAGGGTGTAGGACTCCCAGTACAGAGACTGGCAAATGTGGGAGGGATGAAGAAGGCATCTCATTGGCCCAAACATTATTCTGGAGCAGGAAAACAGGCCACATCGTCCAACATCCTTTTTTTTTTCCTTTGGTTTATTGGGAGGAAGGAAGATTCGTTTATTTATTTACTTTAATTGAAGTGGCAATAGGACATTGCAGGACTTGTGTGATTGTGCTTAACTGTAAACTCTCCATCGTCTGATTGCTGCAGCTCTAATGGCTTTCCACGCAGGCCTAACTCAACGCTATGAATCACAAAAGGAACTCAATGGTGTTTGTCGGAGTCGTGAAACAGGAGTCGACACAGTCGGAGGAAAAATCACGCTCCTGGTAAAAAGAGGATGATTGCTTCTGTTTTGTTCCTCGAGACTTCTCATCAGTGTCGTCTGATCCACATGAAAACAATTGACTCACTGGGGAAGAGCGAGAAAACAAAACAGCTAATGAGGGATTAAATGGAAGAAACGCGGCTTTCTCACGAGAGACGACATGCGTCAGTGGGGCTGTGTTTTCTTCTTTTAAGATTAACAGGAAATAAATTTGCAGTTTTTTAAATGTGACTTATTAGATACAAAGAAGTGTTAAAAACAGAAAAAAAGAGTTGGATTACTCGAAAGCTTGAATTGTTGTGTGGGACAGTGGCAGATGAGGACAGTGGCAGAGGAAAACGAGGAGGATGATTCGGGGGGCGCTGATTGACACGGCTCCCCGCTGATGCCGGGGTCAAGTCAAGCTCATCGTTGTGTTTGTGTCTCCCCCTCTTCATTAAAAATCCATTACACTTGCGCTAATGGAGGCTTAATGAGGACAAGCTTGGTGGATCGTCCTTCATATGTGGCTCAAGGGAAACTAATCACTGCCTGATTCCCCCAATTGGGCTTTTTGGCAGAATGGGAAGAAAAAAGGCAGACGGAGCAGATTCACAGATGCTTGTTCTGGTGATTGGCAGCGCCCTCGCTCGTGGCGGTCCGTCTGAAGACGAGAGGTTCAAAAGGTTGGAACAGCACTGCCTGTTCAAGGTGAAATGCACCGACCTTGGAACCTTGATTTTTTTTTAAAGAAAGTTCTTCTCTCTCACAGGCTTCGTATTTTCTTTTATGTGGATAAATGAGCTCATTTGGTGTATTAACATGCACACATGCAGCTGAGGTGCTTCGACCTTTCAAGCAATAACCTGCTGACTACAAGCATAATAAAATCAGCTCGCAAAAAGTTCAGCAGCTCCTCGACTCACTCCCCACTTTGAGAATCCTGAAAGAAATGAGCTTTGTGATGATTTCTGCCTCCCACTGCTGATTCCCAGACCCTGTCCCATGAAATTTTGTGAAATGAGCACTATGGCTGGAAATGCAAATAACCTGCTGCTTGCACCAAAAGTGAGAGAAATCCATTTCCACACAGCGGGAACGTTCAGGTGGAGGAGACGCAGCTGGAAAAGAGATGCAGGAAAAGGGAAAGAATCATGTAAAGGAATCAGCAGAGACGCCTGTGTTCTGTCCTCGAAGCCAAAAAAGGAACAAAACTTCCTGCGATGAATGTGACTGGAATCAAATTATTAAGCGGTGATAATGTTTACGATGATGGGCAAATCCAGCCGTCGGAAATAAAATTGGTGAAATAAAAATTACAATATGTTTATAGTCTGAGAATACATAACTTCATCTGAAATGAATAATTAGGGGAGAAAGAAAGGACACTGCTTTTCACCCAAACATGTCAGGTAAGAGCCGATCAGCAGTGTCTTCTTCAACATGATATCTTAAATCTTATTGGCAGCACTGAGAAAAGCTGCAAGCTGTGACTCAAGGTTACCTCCACCTTTACCGGGACACTCCAACGCTGTGACAGCCGGGCTTGGCAAATGGACTTTGAGTTAAGACTGGAATAATTTTCTGCTGTGACGTGTGCTGGTGATGCCAAAGATGAGAGCATGGTTAAAGGAAAATTGATGAATACAATTTATCAATAATGTTATTTATTAATACGGTACCCCAAACATAAAGGGCAGCTTTTAAATTTGAACATTTTAAATCATTTAATGATGTCATATACATTATGCACTGTCACAGCTTTTAGTATAATGTCAGTGAGAGTAGATATCCTGAGCAAGGAGGAGGGAAGAGAAGGAAACCACTTACATGTCCTGTTTCCTTCTCTAGCAGAATCCTGTTATGTCTTCATTGTCTACGCTTTGCTAATATTCTGCAAACGAAAGAATCACCAAGATTTGCTTTAGTATCATCACCCATCTTCTTCGCTTATCCGGTTCAGGGTTGCAGGGAGGCTGGAGGCCTTCCCAGCTGTCTGTCTACATAGAGAGACCAGATGGTGGATTCAGACACACGATCTTTATGCTGTGAGGCAGCAGTGCTAACCAGCCCAGAGTCGTCACATAATCATTCATTTTCTTACACAGTTTTCAAAAGTATTTGGATTTATTGTTGTCTGTATTTGAGGCTTTACTGTTAAAATAAACTGCTGACTAATGATAATGATCATTTAAAATATTTACAGGCTTCTTCATTTATTCATGTGTTCATAAATGAATAGAGAGTGTAAATAGAGACAGGACATCCGAACAGCTTCACATCATAAAAAACCTTTTCACACCGTAAAAAATGAAAGGAACACACACAGATGGTGCAAGTGAAGATCAAGCTGGTGCCACAGATGGCTCCAGTCCCATTTGCACGATTTGTAACAGACACTTTACAGTTTGACCTTTGTGTGGTTTATATGCATGTTAGACTGGTCTTTTTTCCTTTAGTCTTTTCTCTTATTTATCTGTTTCTTACAATTCTTACAATCATATCTGTTATTAATCTCTGTCTCTCTTCCACAGCATGTCTTTTATCCTGTCTTCCTTCTCTCACACCAACCAATCACAGCAGATGGCCCCGCCCCTCCCTGAGCCTGGTTCTGCCGGAGGTTTCTTCCTGTTAAAAGGGAGTTTTTCCTTCCCACTGTCGCCAAAGTGCTTGCTCATAGGGGCTCATATGATTATTGGGATTTTCTCTGTATCTATGAAGCGCCTTGAGGTGACTTTTGTTGTGATTTGGTGCTATATAATTAAAATTTAATTGAATTTAATTCTATTTTTTTATATTTATGAACATGTGTTCAACTTGTGTATCATTTATTTAACTCTGTCAGTGGGTTCTAAGCTGCGAGTATAACTGGAGCGAGGACTGCTCAAACCGCTTTCAGTCGAGGTTTTGAGATGCGTGTTTTTTCTGCCTTAAATGTGAAAGCGCTGCTGCACATAAACTATTACTATTACAACTATTAGGATCAAATCCTTTAAGAAGTAACATCAATTTTCAATGCATAATTCTGTCCAGCTTACAACTAAGAGCAGAATGTGTGTATACCTAAGCTTAACCTACATTAACACTGAGAAATACACTGAAATTGTTAATAATAATAATCACATTTTCATGTCTGCTGTGTATATTTATCTCCCAGACTGAAATTATAGCAAAAGGTGACAGTTATGTAGTGCTGCTGGTATCATTACCCGATCATTGTTAGTGAAAGCAATGTCCCTGAAAACAATGTGCACACTATGATGCGTTATTGCAGCTACACTTGAGTTCTGTTCAGAACTGTGTGGCTAGTCTGAGCTCTTACATTTGGCACCTAAATGAAATGCAAGATGTTTACCACAACATCATATCTATGCACCGCACAGGCCGAAGCTGTAGAGCCAAAATACCAGAGGACAGGAGCAGGATAAGATGTTCTTTGTGTGGACACAATATATATATAATATATCCAATATGCCTCATTCACCCATACACTTTTTTTTACTACGCTTTCTAACATTCGTTAGTATCTTGCCCAAGGATGTTTGGCATGCCGACTGGCACAGCCAGGGATCAAACTGCCAACCTGCTGTAACTCAGCAGGTAGAGCAGCAGGGGTTAACCTTTCTTTGTGCCACTCCAAAGAAAGGTTAACCCCCCCAAAATTCATTCAATTTGTTACGATACGACCACCAACAAGGAATAGCAGTAGGGGAAAATGGCACATAAATAAGACATAAAACCTCTGCTAATTTTAGGAGATTCTGTTCTTAGCACTGTTTTCAAGCAGGGGGCACTACTAAATATTTAAACTGAGAGTTTCACCCACATAGCACAATATATCCTTTTTTTGTGGTGTAATTCTTCCTCAGTCTCTGCCACAGAATTAATGCACAATAAAGAATTTCTGCATACCTCTTCTCTTTCATTTCATTCCTACACTGTCCATCATTCCTTCTTTCTAGCAGGATTTCTGAAAGCAGATCATGTTCAACTTAAATTCATTCATGGTTTCAGTCTTGTACACATTCCAAACAAGTTTGAATACACACACAAGCAGCCAACACATAACAGCCCCTTCTCCTCTTTAGCTCTTCTTTCTTCTACTGTACCTTCTTTCACTGTCTCTCCACAGTTTAAATCACATTAAGGTCTAATAGGCAGCTTAGACGAGCACCCAAAGCACCACGGGCCATTACCTGCTCCATTTTAAGAAGAAGATCTCTGCAGCAATAACCGCCCATTACTGGAAATTAAGTCACCTGCCTTCTGGCCAGAAAGAGTAATGTCCAGAGATTGTCAGATTATCGAGCTTTCCGCTGCCATCTCAGTGAGGATCCGGGGTAAGGGCAGGGTGGGGTCAGAAGACATCGCAGATAATGACAATTTGGCTCCAATTCAGACTGGCTACTGTAACCACAGCTGCAAGTTCAAATCCAGCCTCAAGAGAAAGGTGAAGAGAATGACTTGCAACCGGTCTTTATGGCTGTTACAGGAGCAGGACAGATAATTCAAAAAGTAAGTAATCAACTTTATTTGTACAGCAGTTTTCTTGCTTTGGAGAAATAAAAGACACAGAGATCATAAAACATCTGAGGATAGAGTAAAGTAGAAATGTAAAATAGCTGGAGTGGAAGGATAAAACCCAGCTACATGTTAAATATTTATGAACCACTTCCTATAAAAGAAGAGCTTTAAAAGGTGCTCAGGATGGAGACGCTCAACAGTCTGGGGCTCTGTGAGCCTTGGTTTACTTTTGGTCACTAGTCAAGATGGTCAGAGCCGTGTCGACTGGGGAATCTAAGCCTTAATAGTCTAGATTGATATAACTTCAAAATCAGTATGGAACATAACGGGCAGCTTTGCGCTTTAGCTTCCAATAAATAATGTGTGCCAAGTTCAGACAGCAGGGTATTGTTGTCTCATGGGATTTTTCATCTTAGATTATAAACTCGTAAACTCTTAGCAGGAAGCACTCAACCAAACTCACTGGTTCCGTTCATAACTTGCTGTCTTCAACCATCTGGATGACAGACCAACTTAAAAAAAACAGTGGGTTCCTGCAGACATGTATTCATGAAGCAGTTCTTGTACTTTGAGGCATCCATCTCTTCATCCATCTCTTCCACTTAAACAACAGAGGTTTGCAGTGGGCTGGAGGCTTTCCCAACTATATCGGGGCTTCCAGTCGTATACCCCGGAAATGCTGCCAGACTGTTACAGGGCTAACAGACAACCATTCATACCTATCGGCAAATTAGAATCACGTTCAACCTAACCTCATTAAGTGCATGCCTTAATGAGGAGAACATGGTAGATGATGGATTCAAGACCCTAGGACCTTCTTCTTGATGCATGCATCATTCAGGTAAGTAAATCCCCAAAAGTTGATTCTGTTCATCTGGACGTTTTCAGTGGGAGAAACGTTTCGTCACTCATCCAGCTGACAGCAGGTTTCCCCAATCTTATAAACAGTACATTTGCACAATGACTGAAACCAGCCTAGTGAAGGAACAATGGGCTGGGAGGTCAGTTCCTTGATCATTGCAAATTCTCATGACCACTGATCAACAGCCACTGATCAAACCTTGTTGATCAGAGACCATTGATGGCCATGAGTAGGGAGGAACCAGCGTTCCTCCCTGTCCAGGATGTGTGTATCCTCATCATTGAAAGAGTGTCCACTGGCCTGTAGGTAAATAGACTGCAGAGTCCTGGTCTGACGAGGTAGCTCTTCTGTGTAGTACCATCCTCTTCGCCAGAGGTTGTTTGGTTTCCCCGATATATAAATCCTGGCAATCCTCCTGGCACTTAACAGCGTACACTATGTTACTCTGTGTCAGGGTGGACTGATGTTTAGCGCAGCGTGTTTTGGGGTTTAAAAGCCACAGAGACGTGGTGTTTAGAAAAAATGCGTTTCAGCTGCTCCAATACTCCTTTTTTTTTTTGCCTGTCCCATTTGGTTCTTTAGCCGTCAGAATTGTTGTCTGAAGACCAAATGGATCATCACGGCCTTGCCGTATTGGTCCATTTGATCGACCTTTTGTTAGGATGCCTGGGTCGTTGACCCAGGGCTTTTGAGTTGATTATTATTTATCATTTCTAGTCTTTGGTTTCTTTGATAGAGTTCTGTCTTATGGTTTATGTCTCTGTGTAATCCTTGGTTGCTGTCTCCCCTGTCTGCTGTATCCCCGTGTCCAGTCTGTGTCTGCCCTGGTCCCACGTCTCTGTTCCTCTGTTGTAGTGCCTGCATGTGAGTCTGTGTCTTTTGTTCAGTCTGTGTTTTGTGTTTCCTGTTTTACTTTGAAGGTTTCTGTCTCTTCTCAGTGTGTTCAGTTTACACTTCCTTGTCTCGTCAGTTCTGATTTGTCCCAGCTGTGTTTCCCTCCTGTTGTCCATTCCCTGATTGCTCCCTCTATGTATTTAAGCCCTGTGTTTCAGTTTGTCTTTGTCGCGATCTACCGTTTAGTTAGCTGTGTGTTTTTTTCATTCCTTCGGTGTAAGTTTATTTTGTTTTTCCCTGTTATGTTATTTGAGTTTAAGATTAAAGCAGTTTTTGAGTTTAAGTTTTGTCTCCGGAGTCTGCACTTTGGGTCCTTCTCCCGCCTGCACGCAGCCATCCCATAACAGAAGATCGCGACCATAACATGGACCCCGCAGACTCTTTTTCCTCGGAGTTCGACGGCGAGATGATGCGGATGGTGAGTCTGCTCGACCGCATTGCCCAGTCGCAAGATTTACGGACTATGGCAGTTGGGCTAAGTGCAGTAGATGCCATCATTCATCATAACCCTCAGCTCTCTCAGTTTGCTAAGGACACTAAGTTGGATGACACCATTACTGCCTGGAGAGAGCAAGTCAAGGCTGGTGAGCTTGCTCTCTCACTCACTACATCTTCCCAACCGCTGCCCCAGGACAACACACACTCTCCACCTGTCTCAACACTGCCACGGACTTCCTCTCCCTCCCCACACCAGCCGGGTCCTCGTTCGCCTGCCTTTTTCCTGGCGGCTATGTGGTCAGAGGATGAGGAGGAGGAGGTCTCCTTTTCTCCACCAGTTCCTGTTTCCTCATCCCGAAGGAAACAGCGTTCAGGCCGCCGCCACTCCAGGACAGTTGAGCAAACCCCTCTCGGGGGAGACGGTGACTGTTTATTGTATGCTCCGTTTGAGCATTCTGACTCTGGACATTCTGACATCACACCCACTTCATCTGTTCTGCAACCTGTTCCCGCTGGAGGGTCCGAGGGGCCCGTCCAGCCTCCTGCCTTCGCTGGAGGGTCCGAGGGGCCCGTCCAGCCTCCTGTTCCCGCTGGAGGGTCCGAGGGGCCCGTCCAGCTGCCTGCCTCCGCTGGAGGGTCCGAGGGACCGCTTCCGCTGCCTGTTCCCGCTGGAGGGTCCGAGGGGCCCGTCCAGCCTCCTGCCTTCGCTGGAGGGTCCGAGGGGCCCGTCCAGCCTCCTGTTCCCGCTGGAGGGTCCGAGGGACCGCTTCAGCCGCCTGCCTCCGCTGGAGGGTCCGAGGGGCCCGTCCAGCCTCCTGCCTTCGCTGGAGGGTCCGAGGGGCCCGTCCAGCCTCCTGTTCCCGCTGGAGGGTCCGAGGGGCCCGTCCAGCTGCCTGCCTCCGCTGGAGGGTCCGAGGGACCGCTTCCGCTGCCTGTTCCCGCTGGAGGGTCCGAGGGGCCCGTCCAGCCTCCTGCCTTCGCTGGAGGGTCCGAGGGGCCCGTCCAGCCTCCTGTTCCCGCTGGAGGGTCCGAGGGGCCCGTCCAGCTGCCTGCCTCCGCTGGAGGGTCCGAGGGACCGCTTCCGCTGCCTGTTCCCGCTGGAGGGTCCGAGGGGCCCGTCCAGCTGCCTGCCTCCGCTGGAGGGTCCGAGGGGCCCGTCCAGCTGCCTGCCTCCGCTGGAGGGTCCGAGGGACCGCTTCCGCTGCCTGTTCCCGCTGGAGGGTCCGAGGGGCCCGTCCAGCCTCCTGCCTTCGCTGGAGGGTCCGAGGGGCCCGTCCAGCCTCCTGTTCCCGCTGGAGGGTCCGAGGGGCCAGTCCAGCCTCCTGCCTCCGCTGGAGGGTCCGAGGGACCGCTTCCGCTGCCTGTTCCCGCTGGAGGGTCCGAGGGGCCCGTCCAGCCTCCTGCCTTCGCTGGAGGGTCCGAGGGGCCCGTCCAGCCTCCTGCCTTCGCTGGAGGGTCCGAGGGGCCCGTCCAGCCTCCTGTTCCCGCTGGAGGGTCCGAGGGGCCCGTCCAGCTGCCTGCCTCCGCTGGAGGGTCCGAGGGACCGCTTCCGCTGCCTGTTCCCGCTGGAGGGTCCGAGGGGCCCGTCCAGCTGCCTGCCTCCGCTGGAGGGTCCGAGGGGCCCGTCCAGCTGCCTGCCTCCGCTGGAGGGTCCGAGGGACCGCTTCCGCTGCCTGTTCCCGCTGGAGGGTCCGAGGGGCCCGTCCAGCCTCCTGCCTTCGCTGGAGGGTCCGAGGGGCCCGTCCAGCCTCCTGTTCCCGCTGGAGGGTCCGAGGGGCCAGTCCAGCCTCCTGCCTCCGCTGGAGGGTCCGAGGGACCGCTTCCGCTGCCTGTTCCCGCTGGAGGGTCCGAGGGGCCCGTCCAGCCTCCTGCCTTCGCTGGAGGGTCCGAGGGGCCCGTCCAGCCTCCTGCCTTCGCTGGAGGGTCCGAGGGGCCCGTCCAGCCTCCTGTTCCCGCTGGAGGGTCCGAGGGGCCCGTCCAGCTGCCTGCCTCCGCTGGAGGGTCCGAGGGACCGCTTCCGCTGCCTGTTCCCGCTGGAGGGTCCGAGGGGCCCGTCCAGCTGCCTGCCTCCGCTGGAGGGTCCGAGGGGCCCGTCCAGCTGCCTGCCTCCGCTGGAGGGTCCGAGGGACCGCTTCCGCTGCCTGTTCCCGCTGGAGGGTCCGAGGGGCCCGTCCAGCCTCCTGCCTTCGCTGGAGGGTCCGAGGGGCCCGTCCAGCCTCCTGTTCCCGCTGGAGGGTCCGAGGGGCCAGTCCAGCCTCCTGCCTCCGCTGGAGGGTCCGAGGGACCGCTTCCGCTGCCTGTTCCCGCTGGAGGGTCCGAGGGGCCCGTCCAGCCTCCTGCCTTCGCTGGAGGGTCCGAGGGGCCCGTCCAGCCTCCTGCCTTCGCTGGAGGGTCCGAGGGACCGCTTCCGCTGCCTGTTCCCGCTGGAGGGTCCGAGGGGCCCGTCCAGCTGCCTGCCTCCGCTGGAGGGTCCGAGGGGCCCGTCCAGCCTCCTGCCTTCGCTGGAGGGTCCGAGGGGCCCGTCCAGCCTCCTGTTCCCGCTGGAGGGTCCGAGGGGCCCGTCCAGCTGCCTGCCTCCGCTGGAGGGTCCGAGGGACCGCTTCCGCTGCCTGTTCCCGCTGGAGGGTCCGAGGGGCCCGTCCAGCTGCCTGCCTCCGCTGGAGGGTCCGAGGGGCCCGTCCAGCTGCCTGCCTCCGCTGGAGGGTCCGAGGGACCGCTTCCGCTGCCTGTTCCCGCTGGAGGGTCCGAGGGGCCCGTCCAGCCTCCTGCCTTCGCTGGAGGGTCCGAGGGGCCCGTCCAGCCTCCTGTTCCCGCTGGAGGGTCCGAGGGGCCAGTCCAGCCTCCTGCCTCCGCTGGAGGGTCCGAGGGACCGCTTCCGCTGCCTGTTCCCGCTGGAGGGTCCGAGGGGCCCGTCCAGCGATCTGCGTTGCCTGCAGCGCCACCACCTGCGGCTCCCACGCCGTTCCCTGCAGCGCCGCCCTCGCCTGGTCCAGCCTCCGAGTCTTCGCCCTCGCCTGGTCCAGCCTCCGAGTCTTCGCCCTCGCCTGGTCCAGCCTCCGAGTCTTCGCCCTCGCCTGGTTCAGCTTCAGCTTCAGCCTCTGCGTCGTCTGGTCCGGCCCCCGTGTCTTTGCCTGGTCCTGCCTCGCTCCGTCTATCTTCGCCTGTGCCTGAGGTCCCCGTGCCGTCTGGTCCTGTCCGGCCTGCTCGTCCTGCACGTCCTGTCCGGCCTGCTCGTCCTGCTCGTCTTGTCCGGCCTGCTCGTCTTGTCCGGCCTGCTCGTCTTGCACGTCCTGTCCGGCCTGCTCGTCCTGTCCGGCCTGCTCGTCCTGCACGTCCTGTCCGGCCTGCTCGTCCTGCACGTCCTGTCCGGCCGGTTCGGCCACTTTCCGGGCCGATGACTGAACATCGTTGCCGTCACGGACGGCCCCCTGACCTGCGTCGCCGCCGGCGCCTCCCGCCCGGCCGGCCTCCTGACCTGCTCGGTCGCCGCCGGCGCCTCCCGCCCGGCCGGCCTCCTGACCTGCTCGGTCGCCGCCGGCGCCTCCCGCCCGGCCGGCCTCCTGACCTGCTCGGTCGCCGCCGGCGCCTCCCGCCCGGCCGGCCTCCTGATCTGCTCGGTCGCCGCCGGCGCCTCCCGCCCGGCCGGCCTCCTGATCTGCTCGGTCGCCGCCGGCGCCTCCCGCCCGGCCGGCCTCCTGACCTGCTCCGCCGGCGCCTCCCGCCCGGCCGGCCTCCTGACCTGCTCCGCCGGTGCCTCCCGCCCGGCCGGCCCCCTGAACTACCCGGGTTTGGACTGTTGTGCCGTCAGCCTCCGGGCCGGCCTCCTGAACTTTTTCGAGACTGTTGCCTGGGCCTCTGCGCTTTTCATGGGCTTTTGTCTGTTTTCTTTTGGACGGTGGCTGGGCCACGGTGCTGTTGTTTTGGGTTTTTGCTCCCTGTGTTTTTTTTTTTTTTGTTTTTTTTTTGTTTTTTTTGTCTCTGGCTCCATGTGTTTGTTTCGTTTCGGTCCCTCCGTCCTGTTCCCCCGCCGCCCGCCCTGGTTGGGTTGTTTTTTGTTTTGGTGTGTCGGGTTGGGCTGTCTGGGAGCCAGCCCTTTAGGGGGGGATACTGTTAGGATGCCTGGGTCGTTGACCCAGGGCTTTTGAGTTGATTATTATTTATCATTTCTAGTCTTTGGTTTCTTTGATAGAGTTCTGTCTTATGGTTTATGTCTCTGTGTAATCCTTGGTTGCTGTCTCCCCTGTCTGCTGTATCCCCGTGTCCAGTCTGTGTCTGCCCTGGTCCCACGTCTCTGTTCCTCTGTTGTAGTGCCTGCATGTGAGTCTGTGTCTTTTGTTCAGTCTGTGTTTTGTGTTTCCTGTTTTACTTTGAAGGTTTCTGTCTCTTCTCAGTGTGTTCAGTTTACACTTCCTTGTCTCGTCAGTTCTGATTTGTCCCAGCTGTGTTTCCCTCCTGTTGTCCATTCCCTGATTGCTCCCTCTATGTATTTAAGCCCTGTGTTTCAGTTTGTCTTTGTCGCGATCTACCGTTTAGTTAGCTGTGTGTTTTTTTCATTCCTTCGGTGTAAGTTTATTTTGTTTTTCCCTGTTATGTTATTTGAGTTTAAGATTAAAGCAGTTTTTGAGTTTAAGTTTTGTCTCCGGAGTCTGCACTTTGGGTCCTTCTCCCGCCTGCACGCAGCCATCCCATAACACCTTTGTTGTTATTATTTATTTAATTTTATTTTCAGTTGTTACAGACGGGACAGACATGACTGAGGGATAGGAAAAGGAGAAAGAAAGATGAAGGAAGAGAAAAACAGAAGGGAAGAGAGACAGTGAGAAAGGGCACTTAAAAAGAGAAAGAAGAGAAAAAAAAATCTCCTGGATCACCTGTTGAGAGAAAAAGAAGAGAAAACAAGCAACAACAAAAAAAACCCAGAGCAACATACTAAACACAACACCATCACGTTAATCTAAGTGTAAACACCAGTAAATACTAAATATTGAATGTTGTTGTGCAGCAAGCAGCACCGACATCGCACAATGTGCTTGGGAATAGCAGCCAATAAAGGTGTAGTTTCTGTCTATGAACAGTGAACACCCTTGTGCACACCTGTGTGGATCAGCGCGCTTGTATTCAAAAGGTTTCCCCATGTAACAGTCTGCTAGAGGATCTAGAGAGCCATAGCCCCGCCCCCCAGGGCATGAAGCAGGCATGGAGGAGATCCAGGCTCCAGACATCCAGAGGCCCCAGAGTGCGAGAGCCCAAGGAGGACCACTGGAGGGGCATCCGTGCCACCCTCCTGGGAAGAGCTGAGGAGATCCCCAGATGAGGGGTCACCCAGTAGCCAAGGAGCAGAAGCCAGAGGGGGCTGCAGTGGCGTGCCCGCCGGCTCTGCCGGCAGCCAGCTGTGCCAGAGTGAACCGAGCTGCAGGCCCAGAGGCTGGAGGGCCCCCTTTGCCCCGGAAGAGGCCTGACCGAGCAACAGGCACCAGGGCCACCAAGTAGTCACCGGGAGTGAGCTGGTACATACCTGAGCGCCCAGCCCCGGACACCAAGAACCACCAACGCACCGACCCCTGAGGGCATCAGTTACCGGCAGGGAGTGTGGTGAGGGGAGATAGGCCTTTGGAGGGCCTGGGAGTTCCCAGAGAGGTGGAGTCTAAGACCCGACCTGACATATAGACACAGACAAACAGGCACACACAGACACATACATGCATTCCCACCCTCATGCACACATACACAAATACTCAGCACTCACCCAACGTAGGGATAGACATACATGGACATGTACACACAATCACACTCCCCAAACAAACTCTATACCCCAGGTCCAGGTACCCTCACCCCTGGAGGGGGAAACGGCACCTAGACCCAGAAGATGTTACCCTTTCCCCCGGGGTGGAGGCAAGCAGACCGCCCCAGGCTCCGCAGCAGCAGGGAGGCCCCGCATCCCAGATCCAAATCGGACGGCCAACTCCTCCTCGCAGCCCCCCCGCCCCGATGGCCAGCAGAGAATAGGGGTGTGTGAAGACCCCAAACCTCCCTCCTCTCGCTCATGTGTAGTGTTGCTGCGTGTTGTTCTAAGGTGCATTTAAAACACGAGAGAGCATGGTGCTGCTGCCAGAGAGAAGCAGGTGTTAGCACGGCCCCTCCCGAGAATCCTCAATGTCTACATGGATTTAAAATTGGCACCGCCGCCAGAGGTGGGGTTGAATACACAGACCGTCCACTGGACGCCGTTAACATGCCCAGTGTGGAACTGGTTTAGCTTTCGTCCGTCAGATACACAACAAAGCACTATTTTTGGTAGAGCATGCTAGCGGGCCGTCGTTATTACCGTGTTGTTTGGAAAATACGGCACACTTAAAATCAATCCTTTGATTTTTCTGAAAATCGACAGTGCCCCTTATAATCCCGTGTGCCTTATGTATGAATTCTGGTTGTGTTTACTGACCTCGAAACGATTTTATGTCGTACACGGCGCTCGAAAATCTGTCAAATGTTTTAGTATGACTTTGCTAAGCTACGAACTTGATGGATTGTCAGAGCATTACGGCTATATTAGGCAGGAGCCTCGTGGAGTGATATGTACTGCGCTTCAACATAATATTACCGTATTGTGTGTGTATAACCTCTTTAAGTTTTGTGGATATTATACATGGTACAATTTCCACTGGAAATGCCTTTTGGTTAAACTGTCAGCAAGGAATTTGGACTGTTACATTTTTATATAACTTTAATGCACATAAAAAACAGCTGCTTGTTTGAGTGAAAATACATTGATGGGTTTTTTTGCACTAATAAAGTTGTGGAGTTGTAAAGTATTTTGTCTAGTGTCAATTATATCGTCAGTTATATCGTTATCGCAAATTTTAAAATGTATATCGTGATAAATATTTTTGGTCATATCGCCCTGCTCTATTGGCTAGAATTAAGATTATTTTTATTTTTCCAGTTCATGAGGACCGTTTTCTTGGCAATGCATAGGGCAGTAAAAACCATGTGGACTGTATTCGTTTCTGTAGTGACATCATCCAATTTGCCCAACAAGCACACTAAAGGAGAGGTTGGAATGTTACATTTCAGACACTTTGATAAGTCTTCATATATCCCGTGTCAAAACTTCTGCACTGGTGGACAGAACAAAAGAGTGTGGATGTAATTGTCTGGTGTATTGCCTTGACAGTGTGAGCTGTTGTTGGAAGATGTAAAGCCCATCAGGAACATCCGATGACCTGTATAGTGCACTCTATGTAGTATTTTGTATTGTATTAATTGCAGACTGGGATTTCTAATCAATTTAAAGGTTTTTAAGCATATCTGAGACCAGAAGTTTTGGTCTAAGCCGACTGATAAATCTGCTTCCCACTTTGCAATAGGAAGGCATATTGATTCATCTATTTTAGAAAGTGTTCTGTATATTTTAGATAATAATTTGGGGGATTTAAGAGTAAGAAAATGTACCGGTGGTGTTTGCAATTCAACTTGACTCAGGTTAAACTTCTTTTTTACTATGGATTTAAATTGTTGATATTCTAAAAATCTATCTATCTATCTCTATCTTTTCTTGTTGATCCCATATAGTATAACTAGTCTGTCAAATGGAATAAAGTCTGTTCCTTCTAATATATGTTCTAAGTATTTAATTCCTTTACAACTCCATTCTGGAAAATTAATCATGTTATTGTTTTGTAATATGTCAGGGTTATTCCAGATAGGTGTACCTCTGCATGGGATTAATGAAGACTCCATTATTTTTAGAAACTCCCACCACGCTGTCAGAGAAGAGCTAATGTTGATGCTTTTAAAGCATTCGTGTCTTTTGATGTTTGAGCTGATAAATGGTAGGTCTGAAATCTCTAGATTATTGCATAGTGCCTGTTCTACATCTAGCCAGGGCTCATCTAAAAAGGTATGTTTTAACCATCCTGAGATGAACTGAAGCCTGTTGGCTAAGAAATATTGTTGAAAATTAGGCAGATCTAATCCTTCTTTATCCTTGGTTCTTTGAAGCGTTTTTAAGCTGATACGTGGGGGTTTATCTTTCCAAAGGAATTTAGAAATATACGAATCCAGAGATCTGAACCAATCTTGTAATGGTTTGTTCAGGATCATTAAAAATAAGTAATTTATTTTTGGCAAGATCGTCATTTTTATAGTGGCGACCCTTCCCATGAGTGATATGGGTAGAGATTTCCATCTAGTCAGATCGCCTTCTACTTTCTTTAGAAGTGGGATGTGGTTTAATTTAGTTAAGTCTGAAAGCTTAGGAGAGACATTAATACCTAAATATTTAATATTTCCAGATTGTAGTGGGGCAGAAGAAGAATTATGGAAGGAGCAATTAATTGGAAGAACTGTAGATTTTGACCAGTTAATTGAATAATCTGAAACTCTTGAAAACCAGTTTATTAGAGTAATTACCTCAGAAAGGTTGGTTTGTGAGTTTTGGAGAAAAAGCAACACATCATCTGCATAGAGACTGATTTTATGTTCTACGTTTTTACATTTTATGCCCTTAATTGTTGTAGCCTGTCTAAATGCTGCTGCTAGTGGTTAAATAAAAATTGCAAAAAGTGAAGAGGAGAGTGGGCATCCCTGTTTGGTTCCCCCTTAGAAGACAGAAGCTGGAGGATGTCTGGTCATTTGTTTTGACACAAGCCTTTGGGGAATTATATAATATTCTTAGCCAGTTTATGAAAGAGTTTTCAAAACCAAATTTTTGTAAAGTTGCAAATAAAAATTTCCAGTTAACTCTGTCAAATGCTTTTTCTGCATCTAGAGATAATATTGTGGTTTCAATGTTTTTACTGTATGAGTAGTCTATTAAATTAAGTAATCTACGGGTATTTGTTGATGAGTGCCTACCCTTTATGAAACCAGTTTGGTCAGGATGAATTAAAAGGGGTTGTTAAAACACTAGTCTCTTTGAGAGGGCTTTGCAGATTATTTTGAGGTCTACATTTATAAGGGATATTGGACGATAGCTTGAGGGAAATGAAGGGTCTTTGCCTGGTTTTAGCAGGAGGCTAATGTTGGCAGAATTCATATTTGGTGGTAGTCTGCCATTTTCCTTGATTTCCTGCAACATTCCGTGGAATACTGGTGCCAAAATTGTCCAGAATTCTTTGTAGAATTCTGCAGGGTAGCCGTCTGGACCTGGAGCCTTATTATTGGGCATACTTATCAGGGCTTCCTGGAGTTCACCTGGCGTCAGTGGCGAATCCAGTGCCATTGCTTGACTGTCTAGTAATTTTGGAAGAGTTACGTTGTCAAGAAACTGATCAATTTCATTTTCAGACGGGTTTATTTGTGGTGAATATAGAGTTTCATAGAAATCCCTAAAAATGTTTATTTTTCCAGGGCCATATATTGTGTTTCCAGATAAATCTTTAACAGCACATATAGTGCTGTTTTTTCTTTATTTATTTTTAACTGGTTAGCTAGAAATCGACCTGATTTGTTACTGTGTTCAAAATTCTGCAAGCGAAGTCTTTGTACTAGGTATAGTGGTTTTTTTTATTAATAATTTCATTTAATTCTAGTTTTGTTTTGCATATTTTGTTCATTATTTCTTGATCTTGGTCGCACGCGTAGGCTTCTTCTAAGGATTTGATGGTTTTTTTCTAGTTCCTGAATATTTTTGTTTTCTTCTTTCTTTTTATGTGATGAGAAAGAAATTATTTTACCTCTCATCACAGCTTTCCCTGCTTCCCATAGAAAAGAAGCTGATGTTCCGGGAGTAGGGATGGGTATCGAAAACCGGTTCTTGTTGAGAACCGGTTCCCACTGTTTCAATTCCTTGGAATTGTTTGCCATTTTTGCAAACGATTCCCTTATCGATTCGATGTGTGTGTATATTAACTAATATGAACAAGCGTGGCTTGCGTGTGTGTCCTGTAAGTCTGTGTGCGCTGTGAGGCTGTTGTAAACGTGCTGCCGTTGAGCGCATGTGTTTGCGTGATCGTGGTGTGTGAATATGCAGAAATAGAGGATGTTGTTTGTAGGTGAGTGGGGAAGTAGGTGATCACAGCAGTGAAAGAAAAGAGAAAGAAAAAAACCACGAGAACGGTGAGCGACAACAACAAAAAAGAAAAGAAACTGAAACATTCCAATTAAAGCAATGATGGAGGGTGATGGTGTTATATCGGCTATGACATCATACTGATATTACTAGGTTAAACACATGTTAAAGGAGAGAGTGTGAATGAATAAGAAAAGAGTGTAGCGGGTTCTTATCTGGAGTGCAGTCAATATAACCACGGAGTGGTGCCGGGGTCGCGGTAGAGCTGTTCGTCCACATAGAGCCGGTCCACGGCGATGACAGCGCGGGAGCCTCTCTGGATGAACCTACGTCGAACTGGGAACAGGACCTTGCATCGTTCTAGGATCTCTTTGGGGAACTGGTCGTTCACACTGAAGTCCGTTCCTTTCAGCTCCCTGCCTGTTCCTTCTGTTTGAATTGGCCGAATTTGGCCACAATTGGACGTGGTCTCCCAGTCGGCGACCTCACGGCCCCCAAGCGATGCACTCTTTCGAAGGCGATGTTCTTTACGGTGTCCTCCGGCAGCTTCAGGTGGATTTTAATGAAGCTTTTCACTGTTGCTTCCGCGTCCTCTCCGGCAGATTCTGGAGTACCAGAAAACACAAGGTTGTCTCACATGCTACGGGCTTGTAGATCGATAACAGATTCTTTTATTTTTTTATTTTCTGTGTTTAACTGGGTCACGTTATCGGTGAGAGATTTGACCGACTCCCGTAGCGTGGCATTTTCAGCAGCAACCACCTGCTGCTGGCTGAATTCCAGGGATTCTCTCAGAGATTTAAATTCCCGGTGTAAAATCTCCACCAGGGACAGCCTCACATCGAAACTGGACAATCGCTTGTCGATTGACTCCAGGATGTCTGCAATGTCTTTGCCCGCAGGCGATGTTGTGCCGGCGGGAGTCTGCCGGGCGACATCTCTTCGATGACGGTGTCTCAATTCTGCCTGGGGAAGATGCACTCTGAGCCTTCTTCATTACTAAATCTTGGAAGCACCGGTCGATGTAATCTTGGAGAGCGTCTAAACTCTCCCCGTTGTCCTCCAGGGTGTTAGAGATGATAGGACAGATGTTGTTAGTTATATGACAATTGATTCGTTTATTTGGCAATACTGAAGCTTAAAGAAACTTTGTTAAATTCTATGCTACCATTCGCTACCACCTCATTTACACAGGGCCTTCTAGATGTGTGTTGTAGCGTCCTGATGACATCCAGTTTATGCTCAAGTAGATGATGAGAGTCAAACCTTAAATACTGATCTGTATGCGTAGGTTTACGGTACACATCAGCTTTTAGGATCTTCTTGCTGTGAGGCAATAATGCTGACACCGTCATCACCATGCTGCCCTACTGTGAAGCTATAACAGTGGTACAGTGGTTAGCACTGCTGCCTCACTACAGTTCAATTCTCTGTGGTCCTTAAACCTTTCTTGGTGAAATGCCTGTGCAGGTTTCCTTCAGGTACTCTAGGCTTATCTCACAGTCAAGAGATGTCCATAGTAGGTTAACTGCTGATTCTACTTTGGCAGAGAATGTGAGGCAGAATAAACGTATACACACTGTGAAGTGTTATGAATGTATGGGTACATGTGGCTTGGAGTCCAAAGGGTGATCAACTTCATTTTTGCCATTACATTTCATGTTATTTGACAGAAGAGTATAATAGTCAAAAATGCTGCCTTCCTAAATTTCCTAAAATTCCTACTTTTCCATTAAAGTAAACACACGATATTTGGGATTTTTGACAAACTCAAGACATATCAATATCTTAACTTCAGCTTCAGGGTATAACGATGGGCTTTTTCACTATTCTCTGACTTTTGTTCACTGAACAATTGAACAGCTATTAAAGAAAATGTCAGCAGCATGAATGTTTGTTGGGTGAAACCCTACAGTACTTCAATAGTGAATCATTATCACCCTGCCCGCGGTTTTCTGCAGACATAACTTTGCAGGCAGAAAGAAAGCGCTTTGATGAAACGAAAAACTTAAATAAGTTTTCAAACCAGGTTTTGATGCAGTTTATGTCCAAGTCAGAATGTTTTGTTTTTGAGGTGGATTTTTTTCCCTGCAATTCTCTGTTGAGGATGCTGCCTCCGAGAAGTGTCATTACTCCCAGGGTGTGTGCAACAATTTTCCACATAAATGCCAATCTCTAACATGATTATCAATGCTATCCACTTTACATGTCAGAGGTTTAAAAGTTTTAGTTTGGGCATCTCTCTTACATGTGTTATTAATCAGTTACAGTTTACCCATAAATCTGATGTGACTGTGCTGGTAGTTAAAAGCTATCATATGAAATGTCTTACAGAATTCTTGTACCACAAACATAATCTGGTCTTTAAGTGATGATGTATGAATTCTGCTTCCGGGTCCAAACTACTCTGCATTTGATAAGGCTGTTGTGTTTTTAACATGTTTTAATGCTTTATATCTTTTTCTATTTAATCTCAACAAGCCTCTAAAAACAGTCAGTGATCACTATGGGCCTCTCTCGGTTTTTATTACCACTGTTCATTTTAAAGCTCAGTTTTTAAAACTACAGCCCAGCCCATGCAGCAGTATATTAATGACTAACCTCGTATTGTGGATGGATTACCTTAGTTGTTCTCCTGACTGAAGTTTGGTCCATTTACAGCATCCCCTAACCATCGGGAACCCTCACGTTAACTTTTATCAAGTGGTAAAAAGTTAGCGTTCGTCCTCCAGCTTGACTGTGTTTATGTTATGCTAACATAGCTGTGTCGCTAGCGATCACATAGCACGTCATTATATACCAGCTAGCTCAACTTCAGTAACCCTACAAACGTCACTGCTGTTTAGTTTTCTGTCTTCATTTATGTTGGAAGTGATAGCAGAGCTGTACTTTTTTCAGAAATCTCTCAGTCAGAACATGCTATATCATGTTTAGCAGGAAGCTAGCGAGCTAACTTCCTGCTAACTTCTAACTCCACTAAATTTAATAAATTCTGTTTTCATGGATGCCTGGATGTTAAACTTAATAGTTACACCTGGTTACGCAGCAACACTGATCATTTTATTATTTATTTATTTGACTTCGGGACCCGGAAACGGCTAATGACGGCAGACTTAAAGACCAGATTTGGGTAAAAAAAAAAAAAAAAACACTTCACAAGGACATGTTCCAAGTCCTCCCTTTGAAAAATAAGATAGTTGACACTACTACAAAAAACTCATAGCCATATATTTCATATACATGTTTTCACAGTGCCACAGTATTTATAATATAACAGCAGTAGTAGATTTATATTAATAATATTACATGAAATAATAATAATAAATACTAAAATGATAGAAACAAGTAAACATTATAATAAGATATTATTCAAGCACATTAATATTAGGTTTAAATTAGTTACTGATAAATATTAGCACTACTAGTCAACTGCATGTAGAATTTGTCTTCATATTCTTATCGTCATACTCACGAATACTGAAACAAAAATAGTGTATCTGGCAGTTTGATGATTATATAACACTTGAGCAGTCGAGAAAGTGTTACAAAAATAAAAGCGCAGCAGTTGGCAGTGGATAATATTAACTAAGATCTTATATAACAGGAAAGAGAACAACCAACGTGTCATTCCATGTTTTGTTACTCTGTTTCTCACAGTTTCATGTTTCTCAACTGTTTCTACACTCCTTTCCCAATCGAGCAGGGGAACTGTGCACAGTCAGATTTAGGCAAAAACAGAGATAGTATTTGTAATAGTAACAGTAATACTACCAGTCATCCATCAGTTTCCTTCTGTTGATCCAATTCAGGGTCATGGGAGGGCTGGAGTCTTTCCCAGTTGCCATAGGGCAGAGAGGCTAACAGAGGGCTTACAGGGAGACACCGACAACCATTCGCACTCACATTCACACATACAGCCAATTTGGAATAACCGATTAACCTAACGCCGCTAATTACATGTCTTTAGACTAGGGGTGGGCAAACTACAGCCCATGGGCCACCTCCAGCCCGTTGGGCGTTTTATTCCCACCAAAGATTGATGTGTCTCATCCATGTCTCGAACCATGAAGTCGCACGAAATGTGAAGTTACTCTAATTAAGTACACATTTGCGCTGTGAAAACTGAAAACTGTACCAGCCCAGGCTACCCTCTGTTGTTACTCTGCTACTGCTCTGAACCTTTCTGCAACAATGAGTGGGCCAAAGAAAAGAAAAGTCGACAGTGAGTGCCGAGTGTTTAACAAGGAATGGACAACAAAATACTTTTTCACAGAAGTTCGGTCAAAGGCTCTATGTCTTTTTTTCCAAGAAACCGTTGCGGTTTTTAAGGAATACAACATCAGCCGACACTTTTCCACCAAGCATCCTAATTATGCTAACAACTTGTTGACGCAAGAACAGACAACTACTCAGAGATTAGCAGCTAGTTTGCAGGCTCAGCAAAACACCTTTATATGACAAACTACCATCCAAGAATCAAGCACGAAGGCAAGTTATTTACTGGCATTTAAGTTAGCAAAGGCCAGCAAGCTATTCTCTGAAGGGGAGTTTCTCAAAGAGTGCATGGTAGAGACAGCAGGTATCTTGTGTCCTGAGAGCAAGAACAAATTTGAAAAAATTAGCTTATCATGCAGGACAGTGACTCGCCGTGTAGAGCTAATCGACAAAGACTTAGATAGCAAGCTAAACAAAAAAGCGGAGTCATTTACATTATATTCCTTAGCACTGGACGAAAGTAATGACATAAAGGACACCGCTCAGCTTTTAATTTTTATTTGAGGGATTAATGACAATTTTGCAATAACGGAGGAGGTTTTGCTCATGGAATCCTTAAAGAGGAAAATGCAGGGACAGGACTTGTCAGAGGTCATCAAGAGGCACAAGCTACCTTGAAGTACACCCGATAATATCACAACAGATGAACTGCCAAATCTGACTGGAAAAAAAGTTGGGTTGCTCAAAAGAATCCAGGACAGGGTAAAAGAGGACAACCCTGAGCAGGAGGTAATTTTTTTTACACTGCATAATCCACCAGGAAGCACTATGTAAATCCGTATTGCAGCTTGATCACGTAGTCAAGCCAGTTGTAAAATGCATTAATTTGCTTTAATGCTTTATTAAAGCAAGGGGACTTTAGCATCCTCAGTATATTAAGTATATTGAAGAAACTAACGCTGATCACCAGGACTTGCTTTACCACTCCAATGTCCGCTGGTTAAGTTTGGGGAAAGCATGTCAATGAGTGTGGGAGCTCAGAAAGGAGATTGTCTCATTTTTGGAGCTACTTGAGAAAGATGGTGATTTTCCTGAGCTGAGTGACACAGATTGGCACACAGATTTGTGATTTAGCTTTTGCTGTGGACATACTGACACACATGAATGAGCTGAACGTGAAGCTGCAAGGGAAAGACCAGTTTGTGCATGAAATGTACACAAACGTCAGGGCTTTTAAAACCAAGCTAGTTTTATTCTCAAAACAAATGTCTAATAAGTCATTTGCTCATTTCCCCACACTGGCTATGCTGAAAGAGGCACCTCAACATGTGAAAAAATACAGGAAATCTCTGGATGAGCTGCACAAGGAATTCTGCCGCTGTTCTCTGATTTTGGGAAAACTGAAAAGTCACTTAAGCTGGTGTCATGTCCCTTCACACAAGACAACAAACAGTGCCACAGGAGCTGCAGTTGGAACTGATTGATCTCCAATGTGACACTGTCTTAAAGGAGAAGTTCAACTCTCTTAAAATGGATGAGTTTTATGCATCACTAAGCGCAGCCAAATTACCATCCACAAGATGTCACAGAGGACGCTGGTGTTGTTTGGCTCTACGAATGTATGTGAACAGACTTTTGGTCTAACACCAGATTTCGATGCACTGACAAAAAAGGGTGATCAACAACACTGTCCCCATTAAAAGTGAATGTAAGTATTAACACTATGAGGCCTTCTTAATGTTTTTGTTTGATATGTATGCATCTGGCCTGGCCCGTTTTTAAAATTTTAAAGGTCAGTGTGGCCCCTGAACCAAAAAGCTTGCCCACCCCTGCTTTAGACTGTGGGAGTAAGCACGAGTACCCAGAGAGAACCCACACAAACACAGGGGACAACATGCAAACTTAACACAGAAAGATTCTGGCCAGCTGACGGATTTGGACCTAGGACCTTCTTCCTGTGAGGCAACAGTGCTATTAATGTTACTAATGTATCATTAATAGAAAAGTAATATAAAGAGTTGAACACCCGCATTTGTTATTGGAGTAACACTCACGCTAACGGTTTTGCTTGCAAAAGAGTTGGATGTCTCGAGACCGGTCTTGAGACCACTTTTACGTGGTCTTGGTCTTGTCTTGGTCTCGCTGTCTTGGTCTTGCTGTCTCAGATCGACATTAGTGATGTGTTGGTTGCGAACGAAACGGCTCTTAGAGCTTAAGTTTTTTTTTCTTTCTCTCTCTCGCACTTTTTCCGCTTCACTCCGCACGCGAGCCTTGTGCTTTGCGCTGGGCAGAGGGGGGAGGGGCGGTAGTTACACTCAGTAGCACAGGAACAGAGCGGGAGGGAGAGAGAGAGAAAGAGAGCCAGGGACAACAACGTCACATTAGAAAGGTATAGTAATCATCCACAACTATTTTCAGTTGCAGATGATAAAGGATTCAGAAAGTTTAATCATGCAGGTCCATATGACAGAGAATGTGCATCTTCTTTTTGTTTTTATATTATAATTTATATTTAATTGTGTTGTGGTTTGCAGTGTTTTGTGTTGTTTCACTTTAAATTTGTTTAAAAGGAAAAAGCTGAAAATTTAAATAGTTGGTTTTTGTATTATAAGATTTATTTATTACATTTTATGTGGAGTGAATAAATAAAAGTATATTTACGGTGGCCCCTACAGACAAAGCACGTACAAACTCCAAAACACGTACAAAACACAACAGAAGTGCTCCAGGATGCTGGGCACAGTGTTGAGCTTTTGTTACCTAGTGGCTACACAAGCCAGGAAGTACCAACGACCGGATTTGGTGTGTGGTAGTAACAGGTAAATGAATATAAATATATATTATAAACCATGTTTTTTTTTACATTAGTAATTCCTTTTGTGCATAATTTTATATTGTTGTTAATAATAAATTAATTAAAGCAACAAAACAACCTGAAGAGCCGGTTCGGAGCTGAAAGAGTCGTCTCTTTTTAGTGACCGAGCCGAAAGAACCGGTTGTGAGTCGAAACAGAAATCCCATCACTAATCGACATAGTGTTCGGAAGATTTGGAGTTAACCATCGGCGGAGCTGGGGGTGGGGGTTGCTTACTGGGCTTAAGCCCGGGTCATTTTTTCAGAAGCCCGGGGTCTTTTGGAGTGTAATTTGTTTCATTATTCAAAGCACATTGCGCACAGTCATAAATTCCCCCTAATTTTGGTATGATCCGAGCTCAGGCACTAGGCAACTGAGCACAGCACTTACGCATGTGAGCGAGGGGGGAGAAAGAAAGAAAGTGTACTTTATTGATCCCCGTGGGGACATTCCTCTCTGCATTTTAACCCATTCACTCAGTGAAGCAGTAGGCAGCCATTGGGCGCCTGGGGAGCAGTGTGTAGGGACGGTACCTTGCTCAGGGGTACCTCAGGGTAGCCGTTCAGTGGATTCGAACCACCAACCTTCCGATCATGGGGCCACCACTCTACCTACTGAGCTATCCCTGCCCACACTGCTACTGAGAAGCTGCTGCCTGCGAGTGCGCTGTTGGAGAAGCGCAGACAGACAGACAGAGCTTAAGTTCGACCAGGTACCAAAGCAAATCATTCGTACTGTACAAATAATGTAAATATGACGGTGAATCACGAAAGATTGATATCAAACTGATCACTTGACCCATATTACGTTTCTTGCTGAGAACTGAGAATGGGTTCCAAGTCTCATAAAATGCAGATACATTGCTCTTATAGGTGAATGTTATTCTCTCTAATGTGATGTATTATAAGAATTGATTGACACAGTGATTTAAACAGTAAAGTGCAAATGTCTTGAAACATCTCTCATTTGTTTAGATTTTTCTAGGAAAATGGAAAATAGGTTTGGAAATGATTCAAACATAAATGGGAAAACTGTTTATACTAAAACTGATTTGGCACATTTTTAATGAGTTTGAAAAGCATTTTGATCTATTCGTTGTCAAGATGATTCCACACTGCTTTGCTTGAAGTGTGGTTGTGGGGAGGCCAGTCTATGAACCATAAGGTCCTTTTCTATCCAGGTCTGGTTTAATGGATTAGCAGTGTGCTTTGGGCCACTGGGTATCATTCAGTTCAATTAATTCAGTTTTACTCATATAGGGCCAAAACATGACAACAGTTGCCTCAAGGTGCTTTATATTGGAAGGTAAAAACCTCACAGTAACACTCACGAATATCTGAGAAGAAAGTTCTTTGTCTTAGCAAAAACAAAGCACTGTCAAGAATCGCTGTGTGCAGGCAGAAGATTGGACCCAAAATGTAGGACTCACAATGCACGGGGATAAACTCAAAAGGCACGGCTTTATTTAACAGAAACACAAGGAGCAACACAAAACTACACTGGGAGAAACTAAAGCTGAGGCACAGGGAAGACACAAGGAAATGCACACAACCATGAGGGACGACACGGAACAGAGGGAGATTCCGACATAAATACACAGAAGGTAAATGAGGGACGTGGTTACACACAGGAAGCACAGCTGAGGACAATTACGCATAACAAGACAGGGAGGACACAACTGAAAATGCTGACCCAAGACGCAGACCTTAAATGTAACACAGGAAGAACACAGATACGCAGAGAGGAGGAGGAGAGAGAGCACGGGGAGAGCACAGACATGGAATAAAACAGAGAGGGAAACAAGACACAGGAACTCAGAACTATATGAACACAGATACACAGAGGGAGACACAGGAGCAAGGGCACGGGGAGGATCTAACAACCAAAAGCTAAACATAACAACCTGGGGACTGGGACTAAACTTTAAACTAACAAGGTGGACTCAAACCATAATAGTCATAAGACCCAGGATCGTGCAAAAGTAAAGCTAAAGTAATCATTTATAATAATAATTAATAACAAAGTTGGAGGGGTCGATTACAATAGCTTACAGAAGCTATTACTGTGTAAATGTCAGTGGAGTGTAGGAGATAAAAAGGGTTCTTCATTTGCTCTTGGCTTAGTGTCAATGTGACCTTTTCTGTGAGCTTCTGTATGCAGTGTTGGCATCAGAGGTCCATCTGGATACTGTTGCACCGCCGCCACATTGAACAGTCAGATAGCTGAGGACAGAAAACAGCTGCAAGAGAGGCTAAGAAGAAAGGCGACAGCAGGAAAGTATGCACAGCCACTGAAACAGACTAAATTTGCATAATTATTGGACAGCAGGTTGAGACAAAGTCAGGTTGCAGGGAGCAGCAAGTAAGAGTTTTAGAAAGTCTAAAACAGGTGATGATAGGACAAAACTCAGCGGTAACCTCGCCAGGTGCTGCAAGAATATTAAGTGTGCAGACCAAGCTGGGGACAAAAAGGACAGTGCTACATTTCAACGAGTGCACTGATGGCCCATTTGTGCTGTCATTTTTATCCATTTGATCACAAATTAAGGATTGGGCAATGCGTGTTTTACAGTGACCTCTGATAGTTCACCAACCAATCAGAGACTGTTATCAACACATCATTGAGAAGACCTTCATTTGTGTTAATGGTTTTTTAAAGCCTCTTACCTCTGAGTTTACTGTCACAAATATATAAACCTTTAACCCAAAACTTAATTCTAACTTAAAAGAAGTTTTAACTGTCAAAGCAGGCCTTTAAAAGGATGTAAGGAAATAAGAACTATGCAGAAATGAGAACTAATGCAGTAATGCTTCAACTATATTTCACTATATCACTATCACTCAGAGTGGTGCAGACTACACGTACTGCTTATATATTTGGAACACAGTACTCAGTCTTTTAATTTTAACCTTGTGTAAAACCTTGAAACTTGATGCAACTGTGTTACACGGTGTATTACATCACTGCCATACATAGTTTCTAACTCTTTCATTTTTAGAGACCATCAAGTTCCAAGTGTGCATTCAGCCTCACATGTATTTGCTTTCAGACCACAAAGAAACAGCATGAGATCCAATTAGAGGTGAACCAAGGCTCACCTTTCCAGCTACTGTCAGGCTACTTGTTTAGTGCACACTAAAAGTTGATTGACAACTTTCGCACAAGCCTAAAGTTCATTTGAGCCAAACCAAACAGCCTTTGTGTAAAAGCAGCGATCAGCAATGGTTAATTTTGACAAGGCATGACCTCAGTGAACTTTCCAAAGCCCATACACACATTAAAATACACAGCAGCCTGGCATTTAGAGGAATACACCCTGAAAGAACTGAACATAGAAACAACAACAGGATTCATTCATTTAAACCTTCTTCCAGCCGACTCCTGAGGAAATATTAGCAAATAGTCATTTATCACAGTGAGGACACACAACTTTCACTGTTGCTCTTAATATGGATAAAATGACCAGCTTCCAGCGCAAGTCGTCCCGGCCTTTAACTAACAGTAACTAAGCAATACTAGACCTTCCAGAATGTAGCTCAGTGAGTGAAGGTTAATGTTAAGAGGCACCTTTAATAAACATAATCTTTGTCCCACTTTCTTAAATGAGATGGTGGATATTACTAGATATTATCTCTGCATAATCTCTCAGTTGTCTGGCTTTCACTGTCTGGAGACATGCAGGGCGTTAGGTTAAATGAATGTGAGTGTGAATGCCTGTCTGTGTCTCTGTGTGGAAATTGCTGCAGACTCTGTTTGGGGGTCTTAATTTAATTAAACTGAATTTATATTACATGTCGACATATCCATCGACATGTAATATAAATTAATTACACATTATGGCCCCGCCCCTCCCCGAGCCTGGTTCTGCCGGAGGTTTCATCCTGTTAAAAGGGAGTTTTTCCTTCCCGCTGTCACCAAAGTGCTTGCTCATAGGGGGTCATATTATTGTTGGGCTTTTCTCTGTATGTATTATTGTAGGGTCTACCTTACAATATAAAGCACCTTGAGGCGACTGTTGTTGTGATTTGGTGCTGCATAAATAAAACTGAATTGAATATGCAAATGAGACAAGCAAGATTTAGCCGAGGGAAAAAAACATGCACGGACATCTGGTGCAAGGTGAGTGTCTTTTCTTCACATCTATGATTTTCTGCATCAAAGGTGAACAGACCAATGAGTAGTTACAAGACTGCCTTCCTAATTCGTCATTCAGGAATGATGACTGCTTGGAAGATGAACCTTTTAACTTACCTCAGCATGCTGCTTTTTCACTATGGGCAGAAATGCTAAATGAATTCATAAGAGAAAAACAAGCAGTAAGAGTACAGCATGAGACTGGTGCCTACACCACCCACCAGCATTCTGCAGATCACTGGCAGCTATAGTTAAATTCTGCCTACTGCTCTGGCCCTGCATCCTGAAATACTAAAACTCAGACGGACAAGACAGTTATGCGTACTTTAGATAAGTTATAGAGTCAGAAGTGCTGAGTGGAAAGAGAAGGACATGTTTAATTATAAGTTATGAAATATAGATGGAATAACTATGTATGAGGAAAAACAGGCAGTGCCTGGGAATGTGAGTAAAAAAGATTTTGTTGGATTGTGACGAGAGAACAAGAAATGGGATAGAGGAGCAGATGGTACTTTATCTCTCTTTACAGCTCAGCATCACATTACCACCAAATTTAATCTAATCTCCACAAAACTGCGACTGATCCATTTGGATACGGGCTCTGAGACGAGCCTGGGGGCAAGATGTGTGTTTTTTTTTATCACAGTGAAAGAGGATGTTACTCCATTAATCTCCTCTTCTGGCAGCTCTTGGCATCAGATCGGAGCCGGTGATGAGACCCTCTGATAGTTCCTGAGCAAACAGAGAGGTTTCTCATCACAGCAAGGAGGGAGAAGAGGAGGAGCATTCGAAGACACATCAGTGCTGTGACAGTCAGATGCAGATGAGCACTATCTCTCAATCACAGGACGTTTGTTACACTTTTGAGTTGAATACAGATCGAAGAGTTCTTGGGACCGAAATACAGTCTGAATACAGTCAATTCAGTTTTGTTTCGATAGCACCAAATCAAAATCATCTCAAGCTGCTTTATATTGTAGGTAAAGAGCCAATAATAATAAAGAGAAAACCTGGAAAACTGTACACCGTGAAAGAGAGCCAACAAAAACTAATAATTAAATCCAAAGTTGGGTAAGAATTCTTGAGAGACATTTGATGTTGGGATGAGAAAATAATTCACGCAGAGCTCCAAAGTTACCTGTTAACAGGCTAAACTTCTTCTAAAAAAAAGAAAGAAAGAAAAGATTTTTGTCAAGTTTTTGTATTTGTACATTTGTGCTTTATGCCAAAGTGTCAACGAGAGACGATTCAACCACCATTACCCAACCCTAATTAACAGTATTTACTCTGCACACAAAATCTTAATCTTTTATAATGTGCTAACAGCTGTCAGGATGAAGGAAGTAGATTAAAAGTCTGTATTGCAGTATCATCTTCTCCTGGAGAGCGCACTTACTCCGCAGGAGGAAATTATCTGCTTTGACTGAAGGTTTGGATCAAGCAGTTTGTTGTTTGAAGTACAGCAGAGATAATTAAAACAGTGCGCTAGAAGGAAGGCGCTGATAGCGAGGAGCAGATGAAGTTGGTATTACAGGCAATCAAATTCATTAGACGTATTTGGAGCTTAATACTGAGGCAATATGTCCCTACAAACACTGATTGTTTACTATTAAAATCCAATATTCTATGAAACCTTTCAGCATGTGGACATTTTTATGCTTAGAAATCTGAGCTGTTTGTTACTGAGGACTGGCCTGTTTTACAAATGTTGGCCTGACTGAAAAGAAGAGTGAGGACGTAAGTTTTTACCAACAGAATCAATGACTGAAACGTTATTTAATTTTTCAGTGACAGCGTGAAAACGTCAGCTCTGTGTGAAGCAGTGACCTTCACCAGATCAATTAAACGAGCGTTTGTTCAGGCAGACCATGAAGTCAGGCTCAGCACAGATACTGGCAGATCAGCTGGTGGCAACCTTCTATGCATCCTCTATGCATTCTTGCACATCTTCAAGCAGCTTTGCAACCCACTCATCTCATGCTGTAACTGACTTAATCATTGATGCCAACTTTGCTCTGTGCATTCTGTATGGGTCATGCTGCTGCTGTCCCTGCCTTGAGCTTTACACATACGCACATGGAAAAGCAGGGAGCCGTTCCAATCACTTCCAAGACCACAAGTGTGTAACAACACACAACTGGCCCCTTAGTGAAAGGAACTCTTAATGCTTCAGCATAACATGACATGCTCCAAACTGTATGGGAAGAGTTTGGGGATGGGTGCTTCCTGTTCCAACATAACTGTGCACCAGTGCACAAAGCAAGGTCCATAAAGACATGGATGAGTGAGTTTGGTGTGGGAGAACTTGACTGGCCTGCACAGAGTCCTGACCTCAACCTGACCAGAACACCTTTGGGATGAATTAGAGCAGAGACTGTGAGCCAGGCCTCCACATACAACATCAGTGTCTGACCTCAGAAATGTGCTTCTGTAAAACATTTCCATAAACACAGTCATAAACTTTATGGAAAGCCTTCCCAGAAGAGTTGAAGCTGTTATCATTGGGAAGAGTGGGCCGACATCATATTAAACCATGTGAATTAAGAATTGAATGTCACTCAAGTTCAAATGCGTCAAGGCAGACAAGCAAATGCTTTTGGCAATATAGTGTATCTTGTGCCTCGGTCTTAAATACGGGCTGATGATTTACTAGCCGGGATTGAATCCTTTATTTCTGCAGCTGAACAGTAGCAGATTAGAACATGCATTAATGTACTTTGATGTGATCTGAAGTTTGAAATTTTTCTTAAAGAGACGGGAATTGGATGGTTGAAGTGTGTAAACCCTGAATATCAGCTCTTTCACTTCAATCTATAAATATTGTGTCTGAGAAGTCGCAAAGCATAACATTGTGTCCAGGAAAGAAATTTATTAAAGAGGTAACCATAATCTTCAGCTACTAGTCCCACAAATAAGCTTGCAAACTGGTTCAGTCTCAATTTGCAAATTTCTTTATATGGCTTGTCATTGTAAAGGTGCACTAGCCTATACACCAAACTCCTTCCATTATCTTTTGCTTTGATAAATCATTTTGAGTTTGACTGAAGTAAAGATAACCATGAGAGTTTTACTTGATTTCTTTACTTCATTTTTCATTTCCACATGCTTGTACACTTTGATTTTAACAAACTGGATCATTTTGCACGCATTTTTTGTTTTTACATTTTTCTTTAAAGGTATTTATTTATTTTTGCATTTGGGAGTCTGCAAAGAATTGTGCGAACATCGTCTGCTTCATGAATATGCCCCCCACACTGTGTAAACTTTCAGAAAGAGAGCAAAACAAAGGCATATTTTCATCAAGGGAATCTACGTCTAAAGTCTTTCCTCTAAACCAAGTCAGGTCACTGCAGCTGAAATTTCAACAACTTTTTCTTACCATTCCCTGTGCTGTCTCCCACTGCATGAAACAACCAAATAAAAACTGCAGTTCATAAAACCTGGTTTGTGAAAACAAAACAACATTTCTAACCTGGGATAAAAGTCATGCCAACACCCCTGCCAGGCCTCACCAGCACCTCTCATATCTTTTCAGCGTTAGAGAAAACCTGGATGGAAAACAAAATAGTACGTTTCTTACAAGGCCCCAGCTCCTGGCTGAGTTAGGAGCTGCACGGTTTCTATCCGTCTAACTGCACCTTCAGTTAACTCAGACTTAGTTACTTCTTCCTCACTGTAGAGGAGATAGATCCACAGGGGCAGGAATGGGAAATATAAGATTAAAGCATTCCTACACTGGTTGGATGATGAAAACCAGAGCAGCTGCAAACTGCTCTGGTTTCTCTCGTCAACAAGTCTCTGAAACAAAGACAAACTCTAAAAGCAAAGTTTGAGATGAAAAATAGATGAAAAAAATCCCTTCTTTTGGTAAACATGCTCATAAATATTAAAGACAAAATAATAATGGAACAAGAAAGTAAGCAATGTTTTCTTTGAGAGATGAACACAAATTATTAACTTTATTTCTCTTGTGGATTTGTCAAAGTAATATTAATTAAGGAATTAACTCGTGGAAAACGTGTGACAGCATATGCACTTACTTGAATGTAAATGTTCTGACTCATCTTTGCCTAAATTGTTATTTTAACAGCCAAGAAAATAAGTGGTAAATATTTGTGAACACACAATTTTTCCAAAAAAACAAAACAAAAATATAAGTAAAAATACTGACACACTGTAAGAAGTCATCTATAGAATTTACCTAATAAATCTGAGGTAACTTTGCATTGGGGTAGATTTTTTTGGGGTAGATTTAATTTAATATATTGTGTATAAAATAGCTTCAATAAAAAGCTATGAAATACTTAATTAAATTGGGTCAAATTTACCCCATATTTATGTATCTATTCAACAGCTACAACTACTGAAATTAGGTAAAATCATCTCTTGTTTGCTAGTTGGTAATACCTGATAATTACTAATAAAATGTAACTATTATTAGTTGATAAACATTACATATTCATATAAGGAAAAATGTACCCCCCAAAAAGACAGATGGTTCATCATCTCAATGTTTTTATTCCATAAAAACACAGAATAAAGTGCAACACAACAGCTTCAAGCACGATTTCAAGTAATGAACCTGTTTTATAACTTCTAAACTAACAACTTTAAAAGTTGTTTCAATAATGTTGGACAATAACACATCCCTTTTTTTTTTTTTTAGATCAGTGTACTCAAAGCAGATCTGGAAGACATCAAATCTGAAAACCAGTCTTTATATGATCAGCTGGAACAGATGAGGAAGCAAATGGAACAGAGAAGCAAAAGAGGAGTTTCTCTCTTTTTCAGTAGTTTCGCCCCATCAAGTTCCAAAAAAAGTTTTTGAAACGTGTCAAAAGTGTTCTTCAGTTCCTTCGGGTATTCGAGGTTGAGGGCATATATCAGTCCCACCAGCAGTACACACGCCTTTGTTCGGCTTCCACATCCCTCCATCACTTGGTTTCCCTCAATCACAATGGACACATCTGACGGATCCTCCTCAGCCATGATGTTGTGGATCACGATCACCTTCATCATATTGTCTGTGTAATCCTCACATTCCTACGTGTTAAAAAGAAAGAAAAAGCATACACATGATTTATTTTATTTAAGATGCTTTTTCAATACATTTCAGTTTATCTAAAGAGGGGAGTGGACAGAAGATGAATAGAGAAAGGGAGAACAGGGGATAGGAGAGGACAGGAGAGAAGAACATTAGGATCCATTGAGTTAATAAGTAATCTGTTATCAATATGACATACCTGGCAGTCATGAAAAAGATCTTCTTGTCTTTCCCCGAGGTAGCTAATGAGGCAGCAGATAACGACATCCCTTTTCTTCTCAGTGCTCTGTGTCTGTAGGGAGATACAATTTAGTGAAAGTCGAGTGATTTACTTACATTAAGACTGAATTCCTTAAAAAGAAAAACATTGTATAACATTTCACAGATTGATGTTAAAAGGCAGTTTGATATGTTGGTAAGGAGGTTAACTTTGTGCACAACAAAGCAATATCTACATCACTTCCTATACCCCTTATCTCCTTGGGGTGGGGGTGGGGGGCTGGTGCTTATCTCCAGCTTTCAACAGGTGAGAGGCTGTGTACACCCTGGACAGTCAAACGTAAGGCAACATAGAGACAGACAGGAGAAACAACCATGCACGCACACACTCACGCCTAAGGATAATTTAGAGCAGGGGTAGGCAACTCCAGGCCTCGAATGCCGGTATCCTGGAGGTTTTAGATGTGTCCTTGATCCAAGACAGCTGATTTAAAGGGCTAAATGACTCCTCAGCATTTCTTGAAGTTCTCCAGAGGTCTGGTAATGAACTAATCATTTGATTCAGGTGTGTTAACCCAGGGTGGGATCTAAAACCTGCAGGACACCGGCACTCGAGGCCATAGCGCGGATCAGCCAATTCCAGTTTCCAACAATGGCGGCCGCTACTAAGTTTTAATATTAATGTTATTAATCTTTCTGGGTCACAAAATAAAATTTTAACATATTTTCAGGCAAGCTGTGTACACTTAAAATATCTGCTTGGTTTATCAAGACATCGCATATTTGCAAAAGTGCTTTGACGTTTTCGGAGTCGTCTGTTACCCACCAGCTCGATAGCTAGCCGGGGGGGTTCAATGGTCACTCGAGCCGGCGAGAACAGCGAACTCCCCCCTTCATCGTTTTCAGACCCCCGCAGTCTTTCGCTACTCAGGTTAAACATGATATATAAGTCATGATGCTGCTCTGTCCCAGTGTTTCCCCACAGTGCGAACAGCTGAGCGGATTATGAAGCAGAAACGTGAGCAAAGCTGTATCTGCATGACAAAACAAGCCACTACTGCCGCGCACATTTTTAAATACAAGCAAGCATGCTTCAGAGCTTTTTCAGAAAGTTCTGGTGCTGCTAAAACAAAGCGGCCAGTTACAGGCTGGGAGAAAGCTTTCAGTGAGCTCTCTGGGATGATGAGAAGCTGCAGTGAAGATCAATGGGGAGACAGATGGATGCAACAGCTGTTTTTTAAGAGTTTTAAAACATGACTGTTGGGAATGATCTGCCCAATATTCATAGAATCTCAAAGACATACTTAATTTAAGTTTGTTTACCTGTTTTATGTGTTAGGCGTCAATTTTCTTTTCCATCAAGGCAGGAAAGTAGTTTGCAAAGACCACGATTGTAATTATTTATTCTAAAGGCCACTTCGGGCTGTAGCCACCGGGAAATCTCAGTGTTCCGATTACCAGTCGTGCATGCTGACTGATAAAAAAGCGCACCACAAACACATTTCATTGCAACTTGCCTGCAGTTGTCTAGACAGTTAACAGACAGCAACAGATTCAAAGTTTCATTTCAAGTAATGGCGCATTACACAGACGCAAGCAATACATGTAAAGTGTAATATCTCATCACTTCAAAAATTACCATTTGCATGCGCTATTATATACAGGGTGGGCCATTTATATGAATACACCGTAATAACATGGGAATGGTTGGTGATATTAAAGTCCTGTTTGTGGCACATTAGTATATGTGAGGGGGCAAACTCCTAAGATGGGTGGTGACCATGGTGGCCATTTAGAAGTCGGCCATCTTGGATACAACTTTTGTTTTTTCAATAGGAAGAGAGCCATGTGACACATCAAACTTATTGGTAATGTCACAAGAAAAACAATGGTGTGCTTGGTTTCAACGTAACTTTATTCTTTCATGACTTATTTACAAGTTTCTCTTTGTTCACAGCCATTGACATGTCGAAGAGGTTAACACGTGAGGAGCGGATCGAAATTGTGTTGATATCTGGTGAACGCAGTAACCGGGTCATTGCAGCAGATTTCAATGCAAGACACCTTACGAGACCACCCATCTCCCATGCTATTAAATCTGATATGGTTTTCCTGACTGCTGCCCATTTGAACCTTTTGTACCTTTTGGACAATTGTTTTATGATATCGAACCATACTGCAGATATTTCTATCAGTCCATAGCCTGCTGCTGGCTGTGAGACGACCACATGCAAAGCACCAGACACTGAAACCTCTCTGCTGTTCATTTCAGTAGCACCTACCTCCTCCCATCAGACAACACTTTCATTTTCCACCTTCAGGACATTGAGCCTTATGCCAGTTTGCCACTGAGACAGAAGTCTGTTCAGTATTTTCATCAGCAGATTTTGTACTGAGCCAGTAAGCCTCGGTATGCTGCAGAATCCCACAGTTTACTTAGGACTCACCAAAGCACAGACATGGGGATTAACAACAACTGGAAATGCAAAGTCTCTCCTGTTCCTTTCATCTATTTAAAGTGGTCAGCTGAGTTAATAAAGTTGAGCTTTTTTTATACATCCAGCCGTCGTTTGCTTATCCAGTTCTGGGTTGCGGATGGCTGGATCCAATTTTGCCTGTCACAGGGCAAGCATCAGGCATATCTAGGACAGGTCACCAATCTGTCACAATGATTAGAGCTAACATGAAAAGTGACAAAATTAAGCAATATATTTAAAATACCAATCGCATCAGTAGGAACCAATGAACTTTGAGGTGATGAATAGGGGCAAGGCATTTTGTATTTCACTGCTGGTGTTTTTTTATTTAAATTCTCATTAAGTAAATGTGTAGAAAAAAGCCCCTATTATTTGAATATTTAAAATAAGAGATCTTTTTAAAGATGCTAAATTTGGATTTAAAGATATTTTCTGTAATTAGCTAATCTTCTAGTGTGTGATCAGCAAGCTTAATTGTACCCCAGTAGTCAGAAAAAAAAAAGAGTCTGACTGGTCTTAGGTTCAAGTGCAGCGTTTAGGTCCAAGTGCAGGGTCGTAACACACTGCAATCTCACAGCAACTAAGTTCAAACCTCTTAGTTGGAGTTGTGGGGAGTATGGTGGTCTGTCTAGACCAGGGGTATCAAATGTGCGGCCCGCAGGCCACATTTGACCTGTGATACAATTAGTTATTAATAGCCTGTCGGTACGTGTATATTCAGCCCTGCTGAGGATCCATTCAAGCAGGGGTGGGACTATATTTTGATGGGTACACCATGTATCCATGTAAGCCTGTCGGGAAAAAGCGAAGATAAGAGCGAAAAGGACTAGAATGGACTAATTTGACTTGGGACACGTGGATAGTAGGGTGAATGCGAAGAGTGGAGGGACGCTCACTGATGTGGGGCTGAGAACAAAGTCAGTTTCATAAGGCCCAGTATAACGGGGAGACGTTTTCCGGTTGAGAGCCTTGAGCGGAATGTCCTGGGCAGCCAGCCCTACCTTCTGTCCTGCCGAGTAATCTGGTGCCAAGGTGCAAATACAGTCTGCGTACCTTTTGTTCTGAGGTGCTGTCCTGAACAGAGCCTGGTCTGGTTCCAGGCCTGCTTGGGGGTGCGGGGGTGATTTCCCAGAGAAGCTTCAATCAGGGACTGACCTGTAGCTGAGGAGGTGAGGAGCAGCCTCAAGCTCTTGGTTCAGCCATTCGGTTTCCCCATTTTGAGGATGGTAACCAGAGCTGAGACATACTTTGCCTCCTAGGGAAGAACAGAATGTTATCTATGTTTGAGAGATGAATTGTGGCCCCCTGTCAGACCCCTCACATCTCTCTCCAACATGTCCCACCAGGATGATCAAGAGGAGAGTTTGACTTTCCCCCGGATGGCAGGTATAGCGTGCCGTATGGCCCCAATGGATGACAGTGACAGGCACGTAACACTGACCAGGAGGCCCGGTACCCGGATCAGGGTCTTCTGGTTTGGATCGTGGTTTCAATGTCCCAGGTAAGAGTTCTGATGGAGCAAGTGGCTGGCAGAATGTGCTCAGGGGTGGACTGATCTGAATCTTGCGAGAACTGTTGAGAGAGGGCATCTGGCTTAACATTCCTAGAGCCTGGGCGATAGGAAAGATTAAAGAAAAACCAACTGAAGAATAATGACCAAAGAGTTTGGCGTGCGTTTAACCTTTTAGCTGGACAGAAGCAGATGAGGTTTCTGTGGTCAGTCCAAGTAGTAAATCCATTCCATTCCCTCTAACCAATGGCACCATTCCTCCAGCACTAATTTGATAGATTGTAGCTCTCAATCACTGATTTCGTTACATTGCGTTCTGCAGGAGATAAACGTAGGAAAAAGAAAGCACCCCTTGGGGTCTAGAGCGCTGGAAAAAGGACAGCTTCAACCCCAGTGTCCAAAGCCTCCACCTTCACCACAAAAAAGGAATCTGGTGTCAGAGTGAACAAACACTGGCGCAGATGTGAACAGAGTCTTCAGTTTTGAGAAGGCTACTTCTGCTTCTGTGGACTAAACAAAGACACAACTTGGGGGATATGAGTCCAGTATGTGGAGAGGCTTGCTGTAGTCCCTGATGAAGCGTTGGTTAAAAATAAATGTAGGGAATCCCAGGAAGCATTGGAGCTCTTTTTGTGAGGCTGAATCCAGGAAAGCTTGGAGGGAGTGAGAGGCTTGTTGGTGGCAGAGCTTCAGTAGGATTAGGAGACAGGGCTTGGGCAGGGAAGAACCACGCACCATAACCCCCAAACTTAAGGCCGTTTTGGTCAAACCGAGCAGTTGTCAATGGCCAGAGCACGAAAACACCTCTCTCTCTTCCAAGATGAGCCTCGACCACTCGATTTGCATGGGTTTGGATGGGACCTCTGCAGTGAGACCCCTGGACTGCTCCGCGGGGGAATGGAGGGACGAATGAATGTGTTAGTGACTGTGTATTTCTAGCTCCGTTCTCTGCTTCTCTCTCCTTCAGTTGGTTGTCTATATGGAGCACTCCCTTGAATGAGGCAGTGTTAGGGTTGAAAATTATTAATAAAGGGTTTTTTTTATTATTTTTATATACACAACCCAATGTGCTCATAAACTAGTTGGTGCTCCGTGTTTTCAGGGTCAAAAGCCTCGTCAAGCGGTATGTCTGGACTGAAATATTGAGGATGGACGTAGAGCGCTTGAGGGTCCCTTTTGCTACATGCTTACACACCACACTGATAATTGTTGGAAGGATATTCTCTGGGCCTGTTAAGAGATATATTCTAAAACACTTCTTCAGTAGAGAATCAGAGAGGAGAAACACACAGAATTTCTTGCTAGCAAGGGCAGCCTAGAGTGAGACTCAGAGACTCGCGCTGAGGACTTGCCCTGGTCCTTTATTTATACACTTCAGTGGGTGCTTGTGTGGTGTGTGTGTGGTGTGTGTGTGTGAGGGGGGGGGTCAGAGTGTGACCCCATAAAGACTTCCCTAAAACTGCTGGTCTGGAAAGTCCAGCAGTTCATCAAACCAAAACCACTTAGACTGGAAACAGATATAACTACGTTAATCCTACCGTAAAACAATAAAACAAGGTACGAACTTTCTCATGCTCCTAGGATGTGGGGGTGAAAGCCAGAACACCCTGGAATGTTACAGACTTCCTAGGATGAGACATCCTTTCAATAAACACAAATGGTTACATGCAGTATTCTACCATATACAAAATTATATCATTAAAAGATTATACTGACTACTAAGTACAATTTTCCATTGACATTCCCTCCTGTTGTCAGTATAAATTTAAATGAGATATCAGTATGTAACATCTTGTTGTACATTTTCTGTCACATCGTCATTGGTCACACAAAGTCTTCATGTTCCAACAGGTCGGAGTCATTATCATCACTTGTCATGGCTATGTATGCAGCAACAGCGGAAAATATTATGCGGTTAATCAAGAGTTTTAAACATGGCAGTATACACGTTACAAAGACACAAAATAAAAGTAGAAATATCCCAACTCCGATGAGTAGTCCTGGCTACGTACAGGTCCGTCACACCCTACTACTTGGTTACTCTAGAGTTGGCCAATGGCTGGAGGTTGAAGTGCGAGCAATTCCCTACGGGCGCCCAATCAGCACTTCCCCCTCGCCACTGAAGCAACCAAGTGAGGGTGAAACTTTCCTCTACTAGTTGATTTCTGTGAAGGAAGTGGAATCCTCTGGGACCTCAACCTTTTTGCAGTTGCTCTGATGTATCCAGGAGGGTCTCTCCGCTATTTTGCAGGCAGTTGGAGTGGTCAGAAGCACTTGAAATGGCCTCTATCAACCCCCATCACCTCACTTTAGGCCTTCGTCCTGCGATAGGAATATTTATGACTCTTCTACTGTCCATCCTCTGCAGAAAAACCCCTCTGTGGAAAGGGTGCTGGGTCCAGTTATCTTACTGCTGTTATGATCCCAGCAGTCTTCAGAGTGTCATCGTATGCACAGTACAGTGACACAGCATTAGGTGATGTTCATAGGAAACTGCTGTCATCACCACCATAGCTTCTGGTTCATGTGCTTTTCACAGAATCATGATGTCATCCTCGGACTCCCCCTGCGCTGTCGATGGAGCTTGGCACGCCCCCCTCATCCTTCAGGTGCCCGTCTGTTGTCCACAATCTTCTCTGTTGGCCTCTGGAAATCCCCCTTGGCACAGCTCTCATTCCAACGCAGTTTTGTGGTCCTTGCTGTGGCTCCAAACTCTGATCTCATGATGGGCCCCAACCAGCTTGACCTTTGACCTCAACCACTGCCTGGGCTGTCAGCCATGCCTGGAATGGTTCTTGTTTATCACTGGGCCTCTGAAGATTTCTCAGGAGATGACTGCTGCACCTGTATTTCCTTGCTAGGAGGAAAAACTTCTATTTGGAGAGCATGTCAACAATCATCAAACCACATTCTTTAGTTCAGTGAACTTCACTTATAGGCCATCAAAGCCTCATCTGAGCATGGATGCACCACTTGCATAGGCTTAATACCCGTTGAATGAACTGTTAATCACACAAATCGCTGCAAAAATCATATAAAGCATAGTTTAATGTTAATTCATTGTTTCATGTTAATCCTGGACCCCTCCTCTTGACGCATGGACACTCCCATGAGTCAACTCATCAAAACCAGATTCCTGTCTTAAAGAAAAAGGTTAGCTAGATCATGTCCCAGGCAACATCAGGGCGTCTCCTCCTCTGGAGCAGCACCACCCCGGACCTATAATCCTGCAATAAAAGATGTTAGTGTGTTTTGCATATTAAGTTTGCTTAACACCTGGCTCCGCCAGGAGCCTGCATACACACCATAATGGCCTGGAAAACAAGATCTGGAAGTGAAATCAAACTTCACACTTATAAACAATTATATCATAAGAGTAATAAAGCACATACACATTGACCATCCCGATGGTCAGACGCAGGTCGACAGTTTCCAGAGGTGCCATAAAAAGACCATAAAGTTAGCCATCCATAGCTGTGGAAAGAAGTGACACTAGTTTTCAACACAGGAAACACAGTGTAACAGCATCACCAACTCATAACCTATAAACACAGTTTCTTCACACTTAAACCCAGAAATCTTGTAGTAGAAAAACATTAACTAGTTGTTCTGGTATAAATCACATCATCAAATCACAAGAAGAACTGTAATGCTGTAGAAAAGAAATGTAAATGTTAGCGCTGCGCGGGTGTATACACTCTTTCTCACAGTAATCTCTGTGAGCAACACAAACCCATGAATAACACACCTCTGGTAGATTCACAGACACAGAAAGTGGCATTTAAAAGCTAAATCGGTATGCAACCTCGGATGTTGCTGTCATCTTTCTGCTCCTGTAAAAAGAAACACATAAATTCATCCACCCTTTTGGCCTGTCTAGGTGGAGGTTAACTTTGAGTCGTGGTCAAGTCTTGTCAGGTTTTACCAGTCAGTCAGTTTGTTTTCATTTCCATTTCACTCATTCATTCATTCATTCATCCATTCTTTCTTTCTTTGCTGATAGTGGAAACTATCGCCGCATTTGATTTCCACCCTCAGCAAAATGACGTCATTTCAAAAGAAAAAGAAGAATTTTAGATCGGATTACCTCGCTGAATCCTTTTTAGGCAGGGACTCTCATTTTCTAATTGTCCCAAATAAGTGGCTTTCTCCTGAGCCCATTTCAATGTGGAGAAACTCACTTGTAACAATTTTTTTTTTGACGACGTATCGTATAGCACTTCTAAATCGTGCAGATCTGCTCAAACAGAGATTATCAAACAAAACTTTCAGTGCACTGTGAAAGTAACAAAATAAAAAGGCCTTGTTAAGTCATGACACAAGCTCCTCATCTCAGGAGGGTAAATCATACCATCAGCATGGTTTATCATACCATCATACTAATTGGCAGGCTCAACTTCACAACAAAAGAAAAATCATCAGCTAGATTCACTCCAAACCAACCATCAGCTGCACAACACACAACATAACCCTAATATGTTATGAGTTTAATCCCCAAGTCTGTGCCTTTCACTCATTTGGGCCACAGATCCATATTATCCAGTTTTTCTTTTTTCCCGTCATCATAGACATGAGACATGTCATCAGCTATTTCACAAAAGACGTTTGTTCTTATGTATTCAGAGTTGTGTATCTAGGTACAGGATTCACTCACACATCAAAACAGGAAACTCAGTGTTGTAGAGTCTCCACTCTAACAAACTCCAACACATCTCATTCACTCGTGCTAGAATTCAGTCACCTTTCATTAATCTAAGAACTATCAACTAATTTGCATATCAGCTATTAACCCACTAAGATGACAGGACAACAGAAATGCATGTTCAAAATGTAATCACAAAAATAGAATTTCCCTCATACAGTAAATTACTTGTGCTGCATCAATCAAGCAGAAAGCATCTCCCAATTTACTATATTAACAACTAAATTTATTGTCTGATTTCTGGTTGGTCAAACCAGAATCCTTTTTCCCACAAAAGTTAAACTGTTGTCCTGCAACCTAGAGAGTCAATTTTTTGCATTGGATAAATTCAGCATTTGATAACAAGTGTCTGTTTTAACACTGATAAGAGATAACAAGCTAATTTTCATTGCATGTGTGTTTGTGTTATTAGGCAGGTTTAATGCATGTTCTGCTTGTGTGTGTGAGTTTGTGTATGTTTCTTTTTGTAGTGTTTCAGACTCCTTCACAATTTCCCACTTAAGCAGTCAGTTTTCTTTTTCCCAGGTTTGCTAACCCAAATTTTAATTTCCCATATTAAAAACAAAATTCCTATGTGTTCTCACCACTCCTCTCACTCTGTTGTCCTCTCCCACTTCAACAGTCCAATAGCAGGCAGTTCTCCTTCAGCTTTGTCCGGTGTTTCACTGTCTCTTCTTGCCATTTTCTCCAAAGGTGGCAAATGTCAAACTCCAACAGTCTCCTCAGTTCTCCTCAAACGTTCTTTTCACATGCACAGTGAATTTGCAGCTTGTTGGGAACACAGTGCCATTCATCCAATCAGGCAGGATGATGGGTTTGCTCTTCTTCTCTGATGCTGTTTGTCCACACTGCTGCTGCTTGCTGGGACTCTTTGCTCGGGAGTCTTTGCTCAGGACTCTGCTGCTGTCTCTTTATCTGCCATGTTATTGCTCTTTGGAGCTGCATTCCTTGTCTTCAGGGAGGAGTGAGAGCTCGCTTGTGAGTTTGAGAGACACATGGTGCTGTAAATAAGTTAGCCAGAAACTTGGCCTGAATGTTTCTAATGATGTTAAACTATAACTTTTATTCCGACCGCTGCATGTGGAAAATTGATTCAGGTCTGCTTGTCACCTGAAAGTGACAAACTAAGACATTTTCATTATTATTATCACTGCTTAATCAACACACACAACTCTCTCTCTCTCTGTTTTTGTGAACTGTCCTTTCTTAAAAGCAGAAAATGAGAGTGTAGTTGTTCTTGGCTGATCAACACAAAACCTTTTTCCTATGGTTATTTTTCATCTACAATGTAACTTTTGTCTCTTTTTCACTCTTTTTTTTTTTTTTTTTTTTTTTAAATAGCTGGTGACCTGCAGAATCACCGCTCTCACAATCAGAGGCAATTACTTTTACACAGCGCACAAAAACACTGTGACGTCAGACACATTCACACTCACTTTTTTCATCTGCGTAAATAAATCACTTGGCCAATGGCATGTGCCATTGTGATCCATAAATATGATCAGAAATATATTGAATTATTTTCAACCCAACAAAACAAATAAACAAAAACATAATGCTGATGCTATGAACACTCTACACACATGAGTCAAGATGCAGGAAAACTGCTCACGGAAACTCTGCACACTCCAGTTATCACAGTTATCATAGTTTCGTTTCCCTCTCTTTGAAGAGTTCTCAGCCAGATCTCGATCTGATAATGTGTAGCTTGCTCATCAGCTCAGAAGAGACCGCAACGCAACCTCACACAGTGGTTGCGTGCTTTGCCCCACAGTGGCAAAGACTTGCACTTTCATATTCAATTCAGCTTCTCCATCATGTAGTTTTCAGCTGCTTCATACAGGGTTCAGCATATTAGTTGTTTTCATAGGTTTGCTCTATATCTCAACAATGGCTCATATTAGGATGACAGTTTTTCAAACAGGTCAAGTGCCTCTATACACATAATTAGTTAAAGTATTTACCTATTTTACTTCATATGTCATTGTACTGAATTTGAGCAACCCAAAGCTTAATGCAGATTACTTTCAACAATTATCCACCTCACATCATGACTGACTGAGGTGCCTCTTCATATTAATATTATTTCATCATTAATACCAGTTTACAGGTTGTTATCCTTGCTATTATTAGTATGAATACATTAAAGATAAGTTGTAATTTAGCCTTTTGTTTATTCTCCATTTTCAAAGATTTTGCTGGGCCGTCGCTGGCACGCTTGACTTCAGAGTGGTTTACTGATACGGCCTTCGACTTCACCCTAACGGTGAAGCGGTATCAGTTTTATGAGATGAAACTCAACCGTTCTCCTTTGTCACCAGTACTTGAGCCTCAGCAAAGAAAACAAAAAATGGAAGTAGTTCAGCAGCATATTGTGCTGTAAGATCAACTTACTTCCAGACACACACACATATAGACATTTGCGCGCTAATTTGTCACGAAGTAATTTCGGCTACCTCTAAAACCTAAGTCTAATTCAGCTCCTTTCGGCGAACCCAACCTATTTTAATTTCTTTGTCTCAACGTGTTTTCATTTGCTTAAACGTATTTTAATTTGTCACGAAGTAATTTCAGCTACCTCTAAAACTTAAGTCTAATTCAGCTCCTTTCGGCGAACCCAACCTATTTTAATTTGTCACGAAGTAATTTCGGCTACCTCTAAAACCTAAGTCTAATTCAGCTCCTTTCGGCGAACCCAACCTAATTTATCACGTTACTTTAAACCTTTGCGGCCGTTTTATATACCAAAATAGTGTTTCTCACCCTCCGACGTCTCACTGGTGGTTCGGATCATCAGACTGAATCCCAGCGCCGTGGACCAGGCCACCGGCCCAGACCCGAATTCAAGTCCTGGGGCTCTCTCCTCGTCTAAGAGGGCTGTGCACAGGCTTCAGTGCTGGTTTCCCACGGCGTCAGGAATCAGTGCTGGATCTTGGAACAGAGTCACAGATAACAGTTCTGATGTTTTCTGCTCCGGCTACGAAGGACCAAATAATGTTAAGAGATATATTCTAAAACACTTCTTCAGTAGAGAATCAGAGAGGAGAAACACACAGAATTTCTTGCTAGCAAGGGCAGCCTAGAGTGAGACTCAGAGACTCGCGCTGAGGACTTGCCCTGGTCCTTTATTTATACACTTCAGTGGGTGCTTGTGTGGTGTGTGTGTGGTGTGTGTGTGTGAGGGGGGGTCAGAGTGTGACCCCATAAAGACTTCCCTAAAACTGCTGGTCTGGAAAGTCCAGCAGTTCATCAAACCAAAACCACTTAGACTGGAAACAGATATAACTACGTTAATCCTACCGTAAAACAATAAAACAAGGTACGAACTTTCTCATGCTCCTAGGATGTGGGGGTGAAAGCCAGAACACCCTGGAATGTTACAGACTTCCTAGGATGAGACATCCTTTCAATAAACACAAATGGTTACATGCAGTATTCTACCATATACAAAATTATATCATTAAAAGATTATACTGACTACTAAGTACAATTTTCCATTGACAGGGCCAAAGGGAGTCTGAACAGGGTGTCCCGAACTAGAGCTGTACAATCATAATATTAAAATAATCAAGGCCAGGCAGGGAGGTGTTTTCGTGTCTGTCTTTGTCATTCCAGGAAAAGGGAAGAGATAACGAGATAAGTTGGGAGTGAGCGGATGTGAATGGAGAGAGGACTCGTAGGGAGACAGCAGGACTGCCACGTTGCTTCCAGAAGATGATAGCTATAATAATACTTGTTACTGTCGCAGTATAAAAACTGTACAGCCTGAATCAGGGTCGTCCTTGGTGTGAAGTAGATCTCACATCGAGGTCCAGCGCAGTAACTTGTAATTTTAACTGCCGAAGCAAATTAAATCTTTTTAGACGCCAGATATTTCAGCGAGGTGGTCCTTCATCATGTCATTTTTTGCTTGCAAAAATACAAATTTGGCAAGACCACAGTTGCTCTCACGGAGAATTCAGAAACGGGATGAGCGAAAGCCTTTTTTAACTCAGCCAGGAAAACATCATAAGGGCAGACTTCGATGGGTCAGAACATATAAAACCCCTCAGAAAGGGACTGTCATGGTTGCGGCTGTGTGCAGGCAGGATGAGGACCCAAACGCAAGCTCACGGAGGCAGGATTGAACTCAAAACACAGCTTTGTTGCTGGACAGAAAAACCATACAAACTAAACTGGAAACTATAAAATATTGCACGGAGAAACACACAGCCATGAATGAGGGAGAACGCGACACAGAACTGAGGGAGACGCAGACATAAATACACAGAGGGTTAATGAGGGAAGTGGGAGCACACGGGGAACACAGACATAACGGACTGGGGAAAACATGGAATAAAACACAAGGAGGGGAAACGAGGGTCACAGATACACAGAGGGTAATCTTAACAGAACCTAGGAACCATGCCATAAATAAAGAACAAAATACAAAACACACAAAAACTAAGAATACTGGGCCAACATGGCCCAGGACCATGAAAGACAGAAAGGCGGTGGCTGCTTCACCACTGAAGCAGGTGTGGGTGGAGGGGCACGGAACATCACAGGAGAAAAACGCTGCATGAATGTCACAAAAAAAGGACAACATGTTTGCTTGTGTGCTGCTGATGGCCTGGCGCTGTTTGTCTAGATATTGCAGGGCTTGTTCATTCAATTCAATTCAATTCAATTTTATTTATATAGCGCCAAATCACAACAAAAGTCGCCTCAAGGCGCTTCATAGATACAGAGAAAAACCCAACAATCATATGACCCCTATAAGCAAGCACTTTGGCGACAGTGGGAAGGAAAAACTCCCTTTTAACAGGAAGAAACCTCAAACCTGGCAGAACCAGGCTCAGGGAGGGGCGGCCGTCTGCTGCTGTTCATGTGTCCCTAACATTGCTATTTCTGACTTAATCACAGCATGGATTGGATCTACTGGGTCCATGTCAGGCCAGATCGTATTGCCACAGGCGGCACGGAAATGGACCCAAAAGCAGAGAAAACACTGGAGTGCTCGGGGTTAACAGCGACTTTATTTACAGTGCGTGAGCGAATGTGATCAGGAAGGGTCGCGCGGGGTCGAAGGTCTGAAACAGGAGAGAGAAAAGGAGGTGCTGCGGAGTTGGAGGGCTGCGGGGGGAGCCAGAAAGGGTCTGGGGTGGGCATTGATCCTTGGTTTGACAGTCAATAATGTTTGGTTTGTTTCTTTAGAAATCCCCTGTGATGACGTGCAGATGCAGAATCACAAAAACTGTGTCACTGTGGACTCACTTTAACTCTCTTTAACGCTGTGAAGGTGGGTCTGTTCAAGAAAACTGACATCAGTCAGCAGAGGTGAAAAGTAACAAACAATACAAAACACTCCATCTGATATAAGCTATCAATAAGCTGATTTAGCTCAACTCAGTAAAGGGCAGTTATGTATTTATTTATTTGGACTGTGGGTGCCCAAATCAAAATGCATTAAATTTACTTTAATGCTAGTTCACCTGATGAATGTAAAGTCTTTACTGACAATCTGATCAACTTATTAAAGCCCTTAAATGTTGTAAACCTGTTAATTAAAGTCTGTCTTAGTCACATCTGTTTTTTGTGGAGATGCTGTTCTGCTGGGAGCTGGTCTGACATTAGAGATAAGTTGAAAACTATTTTCAAATTAAACAGAGACGGCTGAGACAAAGGATATTGAGTTGAGCTTAAGGACGAATTAAGGTTTATAATTGCATGTTTTTTTTGTTTACTTTGATGTTTTACCGAAGTGCTGCCCTCATAACCAGTCGGAGACTTTCCTTTATTCCCTGTTGTAAAGACTTAGCTGTCGTTATGTCTATATCGTTATTTGTTAAACTAACATTTTCACATTCTTCTTCACTGAACAGGCCGCACTGCCAACAGGAATTTTTCTATCATCAGGCAAAACCTCTTAAAGACTAGTTTTGAGTCAGTATTAATTTTCAGTGTTTGTATCATTGTTGTATGTCTGGGGAGTCACATTTGGGCAGTCTCCATCCATAATGATTACTATCTAATTGAACCGCCCGTATGTCAGTTTGTTGTTCTGCAGAGGGACTTTGCTACCACTTCAGGCCTTGTAATAACGGCCAAGTGGGCCAAAGGGAAGACCAATTTTTAACACCAACTTCAAGTTGATTGGCCTATTTCTTTGCTTTTAGTTACTTCAGCGAGAAAGCTTTCCTAAAATTGCTTAAAAGCTTTTCCTGGACAGCAAGCCAGACTGTCCTTGAGGGATGTACTATGAAGGACGTACGACATGATCACGCTTTCCATTAGCTGACTCAACAAAAACCCCAGCATCAGAACGGTGGTTATCAACGTTCTTTAACTGTAAGCTATTCATAAAAGCGTGATGTTATTTGACTCTTCATTTACACAAACTGTATGTACATATACTAGTGTCCTTTCCACTCAGTGGGCTTTTGGTGCTGTTAGTGTTTAAGTCAATAATAAAATGGAATAGAATATAATCTGCTCTGGATCAGCGTACATTACCATGTAACCAGGCTAAGAGACCTTTGTTACTCAGAAAACTCCGACTCGACTTTCTCTTCACCTCACCCTTACACTCTCTGGTCTCTTAAAGAGCAGAAAAAAAAGGGAAAAGTGGAGGGAAGAGGATAGTAAGTGAAAAAGACAGAGAGTGGGTATTTATCTGTATCTGAAAAAGCTTTTATAAATAAACATCTTTAAGCAACTTTTTCCCCCCTGTGTGGGCTGTTTCTACCTTAGCGGTTGTATCTGAAGTAAAAAAGAAAAATAGGCAAATCATTTTGATAGCTGCTTATTATTTATATTTTCAGCCTGCAAAGACAAAAAAGTGAATATAAATATACAATCAACACAAAAAGGAATATTTTTCTTAGCAAGCAAACAAACTGGAGTGTACAACCATGCAGCCAATGCCCATTTTATTAGTGGCAGTAATGTAAATATTTATCTTACAGCATCTACCAGGTCACCAGTTAAGATTGTGTAATGTATTGTTGTATTTTAGCCTCATGTTAAAATACAATAAATACTATATGATTGTACATTTCTAATTATGTTCAACATAACATTTTTTCCCTTACAATTCACAAGACTTCCATTTGGGGATGCCAAACGTATCCTATATGGATGTACATGTGAGCTTAATCCTAACCAGGCCAAGTGGCCTGGTTAGGCCACTTAACCCTCAACAAGCTGACGGATGTTGAGGGTAATAATAAGAGAAGGTAATTTATTTCTGCTGAACATAACATAAGGGCTCATGTTAGGGGTTAATGATTTTGTAGGGTGTCTGTGAAGGTTCTCAGTCATCCAGGTCATCGTAGTCAAAGGAGCTTGCAAAGAAAAGCGTCTGGACTTCTTTAAGTTGCTTGAAGACGTTTCACCTCTCAGCAGAGAAGCTTCTTCAGTTCTAAGGCCAAATGGCAGAGACTCCCAGATTTAAACCCAGTGGGGGTATCACCAACTGTCTGCCATCTATAAGCCAGTTTTGAGTTCCCTCCCCAGACGCCTTAACGCCCACTCACATCCTGGGCCATCTGACCTCAGGAATTCACTTAATAGGGTGGGGCCAGGTTTCACAATGAGCTCACCCGAAACTCTGGCTGATTGGGACCCACACCCGCTTTCACACCTTGGCTCAGGTGACCCTTTTGTCCCTCTTTGGGGGGAAACTCCCACTAGGTTTAAATCTGGGACTCTCCACCATTTGACCTTAGAACTGAAGAAGCTTCTTGGATGAGAGGTGAAACGTCTTCAAGCAACTTAAAGAAGTCCAGATGCTTTTCTTTTTTTTCTTTAGAAGCTCCTGTTTACCCTGCAACATAAAGCACCTTCAGGCAACAGTTTTTGTGATCTGGTACTATATAAATGAAATCAAATGTAACTGTAGTGCAAACTGGATGCTTTCCTAAAAAATAGTCCCTCGGACATGCAAGCAGGTCTGCAGGACCAATAATTCTCTCGTGTTGTATGCTCACAGCTCCCTGTGATCTGCTACATCTTTGTCCAACTCATACTCACTTTCATCTTCACCTGGTACTATTTTCTCCTCCTCCCCCGCTTCATCCAGAATATCATGTCTTTCCACTTGGGTATTGTGGGGGTTGCAGCAGGCTCCTATAACATTCATTAACAGACAGAGGCTGGATGTCTTTTGCCAGCACAAAAGTAATAAGCAGGGGATTCTGTTTTTACTTGCCACAGGCTGACAGCATGGGGCCATCGTGGAGAAGCTGCAGGCATGAGTAATGCACATCTCCTAAGGAAGCCTGCTGGTGAACAAAGGGCCTGTTTGTACACTGATGATCAGCAGTGAAGTACATCCAGCACAGGCCCTGTGTGCCATGTGTGGCATCACAAACATCATGTAGTAATACAAAAGCTTATGGTTAATGCTTTTTTGGGTTTTTATCCTGTAGGAGGAAGAATAATGATCAGGCAGCCATCATGGGGCCAGGCCTACATTTCACAAATTAAACCCTGGAAGCTATTATTCTAGCAGATATTAGAAGAACATTTTCACAGCACACACATTGTCTTCTTCACCAGCTCCTGCCAGCACCCTAGATCAGGGGCGGATCTAGCAAAGTTTAGCCAGGGGGGCCGATAGGGCATTAACAGGGAAAAGGGGGCACAAAGAAATACTTTTCTTTCTTATTCTCATTTAAAATGTCTAGCTTTTAATAAATAATTATCTGAATCTTACACCCAAAGTTTTAATCTGATGTAAAATGTATAGAAGTCCATTACTGTATATAGTAACTGTTAAGTCTAATATACCCTAGTAAGCTATACTACTTTTTCCTTTGGGAAGGTACCATCTGTGCAGTCTGCAATTCTGTTGAAGAAAGATGTTGAATCTATTTAATTATTGTGGAAAAATAACTGATTTCTGTGCATTTTTTTTTTTTTTTTTACATTTGCGTTAAATTAAAGTTGATTATGTCGATTAAGCATCGCGAGGCGGAGGGTGGGGGGTGGTTCCCCTTTTTTTTTTTGCTGGGAGTTGGCAACCCTATTAGTTAGGTTGCTTAATATTTCCGCTATCTACTCTGTAAAAAAACAGAATAGGAAGGATGGTGCAGGTTTAAGTTTATTAGATTGATCAGTGTTGCTGAACTATTAAATATTTTTGGGGACAGTGTATTTTTTGCATACAGGTATAACATAATAGCTTTAATGTTTTATTTTGTTTTTTAAACTTGAGTATGAATTAATACAAAATGCAGCAAGATATTAGAAAAAACAGTTTTATTGATTAAAAAATACACTATATCGGATTCATATTGGTATCGGCAGATATCCAAATTTATGATATCGGTATCGGACATAAAAAAGTGTTATCGTGCCATCTCTAGTTTCCAGTTCTGTGCTTAACTGTTCTTTGGGTCATACTTTCATGTTGTCTTCCTCCACCGTGTTGAGTTGATATCAGAAAGTTAACTTGACTGACCACAGCATGTTCTTCAAAGCCTTCTCTGAATCATTTAGATAGTTCACTCGTAAACCTAAGATGGCCTGTACATGTGCGTTCTTGAGGCGTCTTGCAGACACTGCAAGATTTCAGTTATTATGGCAAGTTCAAGTTCAAATTTTATTCACCGCATGCAGTGGCAGGTTGCCCTGCAGTGGAATGAACCCGCCCCCCGACCATACACACACAACACAGACATCACATGGGGATACAGTCAGAGAACGGTTGCATTACAGAAAAAACACTGAAATGTACACTACAATGGGAAAGTACAAGAGGAAAAAACAGAGACCTCTACTCTAAACACACTGGCGGAGGCAGCTACAGTTGTAGCCACAGCTGCCCTGGGGGAGACTGACAGAGGCGAGGCTGCAATATCGCGCCATCGGCCCCTCTGGCCATCACCAGTAGGTGGAAGGTGAAGTGTCTTGCCCAAGGACACAACGACCGAGACTGTCTGAGCCGGGGCTCGAACCAGCAACCTTCCGATTACAAGACGCACACCCAACTCTTAAGCCACGATCGTATTTACATACTTGAGCAGCAACCACAGCATGAGTATGTGTTCCTGATGACCTAAACTGTCCAAATATTAACCATTCGACTCTTTTACTGGTTCCGCACTTCCTGCTCCCTCCAGAATTAGGAGGCTGGAAAGCTGAAGGGGCTGAGATGCTCAAGGCCTACATGACACATGTGATAAGCATTAAGTGTACTGCTAATTACAGCATCAGTAATGGAATACTGAAGCATGAGTACATACTGCCCAGATGTATGTATGAGTACATACATCTGGGCAAGATGAGTTGAGGTTAGCAGGAAAAAGAGTGTGCAAATACCTGTCTGCTTTAGAGCTCGCTGCTAGATGTGAGCTGCACTAATAAAAGTAATAAGAGCTGATGAAATGCTGTGAAATGAACACGGTGTGTTCAAATGCAAATGATGCACTCTGGGCACAAAGTGAGTGAAATGTGTTTGTTATCTGGATTTGAAGGAGACGACGGAAAATGGTCTGAATTAAAATAGTTACGTGGAAACAAGATCCTTTAGAAATAATGTGGCGTACACTTTGCTTGTGTGATAATAGCAAATTCAGTCTGTTTCTTCACAAATTATCTGACTTGCCAACTCAAAAGTTTTAACAGAGCTCTGTGTAACACAGTGGTTTTGCACACTGTGTGTCGTGTCTTTTTCAACAACTGACGAACCAGCCGACAGACCACCATATATGATGACAAAGCTTGCAATGCTACATATATCTTCAGTTACAGCTAATGAATAAGCTATCAAATCATAACAGTATAAACCCAGGTAATTTCCCATGTGTTTCAGCCCGTTCTCACTTCCGAGGCGTAACATGCCAACGCTTTGTCACGCCCCACGCCTACCTTCCTTATGGTAGATGTGGGGTAGTGGATGAAATCCAGTGGAATGACGCTCCCGCGGTAATAGACATTCCAGCCCTGTATTCCAGCCCTAAACCTAACCTTATCACTAGCCGTAACCATAACCTTATTCTTGACCTTAACCAGGGCTTTAATGACGTTAAATAGCGTGTTTCCAAGCGATTTGAAGAAAAAGAGCGAACATGTGTAGATTGAGTCCAGACGGTTCTCATATTTCCTCATTTTTCGGAGGTCGTCATTTAGGAAGGTGTTGGGTAGCTGAAAACGTAATCTTCTGATGATTTGTCACCTAGCGTAAAATGTTACGCTTTGGGAGTGAGAACGTGTTGCCTGCAGTCTGGTGCTGCTATCAGCTGAAGCTACCGACAGAGTTCAGCAGGCATAAAAAAAACCTGTTGGCATCTGAAATGAGTTTTTCAGTCTTTCCTAGTGATGCCAACGACATATGAAGCTTGGTATAGTTAGATCATGAAACTCTTAACTACTGCTCTATTTTATGATCACCCATATTTATGACTAATTTCAACTGCTACCCAAATTCACAATGTGCTACAACAGGGGAAAAAACTGAGCTTTTTGTAAACACACACACGTCTCTGTTATGTGTCAAGAGTAAAATCACAACCACAAATAATACACCTGAGCATTCTTGATTATAGCCCCTCTGATGAGGGCTCCACTGTCCAATTGTCATTTTCAGAGCTGAGACATCTTTCAACACAGAGTGAGCTCCAGGTCACAGGAGGACAGAGGAGGCACAATCTAAAAACCTAAGGAGAAGCACAAATAAAGACACAAAGTGATAACAACTGAGGCACAAAATACCTGCACTATAGTAACAACAGTGGCAGGTGAAGTTTGCCCCCTTTCCCATAATTGCACATCCTTGACCCCTCTGCTCACATTTTTGTAGCCCCTACCAAAGATACCAGAGACAAAAGGCGTTTAACAAAATAAAAGATTTTCACTGTATGTTAAAGTAAATATAGGGTGTGGCACAACTGCATCATGAATTTGTTTTGTTTTATGATTTGGGATATAAACAGTTTTTCTGCATTGAGGTCCAACCTTTAGTTAACATCATGGTGCGATATAACATTATCCATTTTTTATATATACTTATATTTTAAAAAATATATAATACATATACTAAATATAGTATATTTACTATATACTGTCTGAAGTCATCGTCTCTCATCTGGAATGCCCTCCAATTCTGACGCTGAAACTAACTGAAGAATACTTTTGTTTTTAATAAGTTGATTGGAAATCATGGGACAAAAGATAATAATTATTCTAACTGACATCAAAAACTATTTACTTTTCCAAATATTTAGTTTTGCCTCAATTTAGGGTCACAGTTATGGTGATCAACTATGATGATTCATACATCAGATGGTTAAAGTCATCAGAAAACCATGAAGGACAGCAAGCAGGATCGATCACGCCTTAAATAACTGAAGTCGTTTATAACAAGTTAGATAGTCCAGCTGGGCACCATAGCTTATTTTTGTACTAAAAGTGAAAACACTTCTGCAAATAATGCACTTAATATACTTGATTATAGCTCCTTCAACAAGCCTCCTGTTCTCCAGATGCATTTTAGGAACTGAGACGTTGGAGCTTGACTTGAAGGTCGAAAGGCAGGAGGACAGAGGACGCACAGGAGACACAATGCAAACAAAAATGTGTATGCAAAAGAAAGACGAGGAAACAGGAACGAAACTGAAATTTTAAACCAAAAGCCATTACATACCTACAGTGAGTGACTTTACCTTTAACATCCACCAGGTTAGAGACCCATCAGGGGTCCGAACAGGGCTGAAATTAGGAACCTTAACCTGTGTGGTTCAGGTTTCAACAGAAAAGCTTTAATGTCAAAATTCATCTGTAAGACTTTATTTAACCCAGCTCTTTCCCTAAACACTTACTGACCTGTAGATGCTGAATAAAATAAATAATCAAAATTAATTTAATCTCAAAAGAAAATAAGCTGTCTCCATCTGTAGCATCTGTTGTTTAAAGGTGTTCGAATAATGGCCCTGAGTTTTGCAGCAAACAAATAAAGAGACTAACATATATGCTATATTTAATCAATGCTGTATTGAGGCATTCAAAACACTACACTCCCTCCATATTGAGCCACCTCTCTCCACCTCACACACTGTCTCAAGGCCACATTTTACTGTTGAGAAACAACCTGTGAGTGGAGTTTAGGCACCGTACGCTGAATAAAAACAACCTCAGAGTAAAAGGACACTACTTCAAGCTGCTGGATTCTTATTTTTTAGCTCCTTTTTATACATAAATACTCTACGAATCTTATTCAGGTCCTAGGTTTGGTTGAATGTCCCTGTATTTCAGAAAAGTCAACTTTTCTTTTCATGTGAAGCATGTGTGGTGAAGAGTCATGGAGGGATGGTCGCTCTTAGTGGAGTTAAAAAGCAGACTTGAGTTGGAGTAAGGATACATACTCCAGACAGAACAAAGCAGTTAGTCTGCGACTGCAGGGCAAGAAGTGACTATTCAGTTTAAGCAAGGAAATATGTTTCCCAGGATCTTTAGAACTGCAGGTTACATTAAAAGAAAGGGTCTGGGGTCCTATAGCAGTCTGTGGGAAAGCATCACTTGCACTTGACCCCTGAATAGTTTATTGGATCCGTCACTCATTTAGAGCAACAAAATATTTAAAACATTCTTACTTCACAAACATGTGGGTGACATCAAAGCAGCCATCTATGATATTTACACAAAATGACAATAACCGAAAGCACAACATACTGAAAGTTGTTTGTGATTGTCACAAACGTGATAAATAAAAGTCATCACATGCTGTAGTTTTGTCAGGGAACTATTCTAGAAAATAAACACAGTTTTTCACTGTTAATATTTTTTTCTATGAGTTGATGAAAAAGTGGTTTTAGTATTCGCAAAACTGTGATATAGATTTTTGCCTGTGTGTTACACACCAGACAACCTGCAGGGGCTGAAATAGAGCTGTGGCGAGCCTAAAGCTAAGTTAGTTCATATATCTGTCCACTGGTTTCAGACACAAAGAAAACCATAAAAAACAGGCAAATACTATGACTTGTTAATTTCATGCCATCCACTTCAATACAGTTCACTTCAGTTTTATTTATATAACATCAAATCACAACAGCAGTTACCCCAGCCATCATATGATTCCCTGTGAGCAAGCACTTGGTGACCGTGGGAAAGAAAAAAACTCCTTTAACAGGAAGTAACCTCCAGCAGAAGCAGGATCAGGGAGGGGCGGGGCCATCTGCTGCAGAAGGTTGGGGTGAGGGGGAAGAGACAGGACAAAGACTGTGTGGAAGAGATTCATAATAACTTATGTTGACTAATTAAGTCAACTTAAATTACTCACTGCTTTATGTCCACAGAGTTAACTTTAGCTTTAACTTAGTGCTTTTCTATGTGTGCGTGTTACTCTCTGGTAGAGCTGAAAGGAGGAAATAAATACATTTCCCCGTGTCTCACAGTTTCCTCCTCTAAAGGCCTTCTTTCTGATTTCCTCATTTTTTTGTCTGTTTGTAAAACTTGATGCATGCTTGATCATCCAGGTGATGAAATTCCAAGGAGTCTCAGCTGACTGCAGCTTTCTCCAGCCTTTTAAACAGTACATTTGTATAATGACTGGAACTAACACCACTGGCTAACAATGCACTGTGAGGGCAGTTTCTTGATCATTAATATGCAAACTGACCATCTGCATATTAATGACCATGACCACTACTCGACAACCGCTGATCAATGGCCATCTATCATTTGCTTAGCCATTCGTCGTTTGGTTTCCCTGATGTATAAATCATGGCGACCCTCCTGGTACATAACAGCGTACACTATGTTACTCTGTTTGTGTTTTGGGGTTTGAAAGCCACAGAGACGCTGTGATTAGACAAAATTCATCTCGATAGTCCTGACTCACAGGGGATCACTGAGGGTTGTAGCTTAGGCAGCAGCACACAATTACACATTACTATTAGAGAAAGATAATAATAATGGATTGCATTTAAATAGCGCTTTTCGAGACCCTCAAAGCGTTTTACAATTCCACTATTCATTCACTCTCTCACACTGGTGGAGGCAGCTACAGTTGCAGCCACAGCTGCCCTGGGGCAGACTGACAGAAGCGAGGCTGCCATATCGCACCATCGGCCCCTCTGGCCAACACCAGTAGGCAGTAGGTGAAGCGTCTTGCCCAAGGACACAACAACCAAGGCTCGAACCGGCAACCTTCCGGTTACAAGACGAACTGCCAACTCTTTGAGCCACGATCGCCAACACAAGTAACACAATGCAGTTTCTCAAGGAGGTGTGTTTATTATTATTAAGGGGGGGAAATCAATTACTTATTTCAGCACCAGGTGGGTTTGGATAACGTTTCACCCTTAACCTCCTAAGACCCGAACTCTCCCACAGCAGCATTTTTGATTTCTCTTTGATATTTGGGCTGATTGGGGCCCAATGAATGTAAAAACAAAGAATTACCAGATTTCTTTTTACCTGATTTTTGTTTCTAATAAAAATGAGAGCCACATATGAAGATATTCATTTAAAATTTCGATAGAACGGTAGCAGTATAATGTCCTCGTAAGTGGACATTATTCAGGCCCTTGTAGAGCAAAATTGAGTATTTTGGTCTAAATAACCCAAAATGTGATGTCCACATATGTGGACGCCAGGTCCTAGGAGGTTAATCAAATAAAAACTCAACTTTTATTTACTTCAGCTATCTTTAGCTAATATTAAAATTTGTTTGATGATCTGAAACATGTAAGTGTGACAAATATGCAGAACACTGGGAGATCAGGAAGGGAAAAACACATTTGTTTACGTAGCTCCAGTATTGGGTGTTTGATGCTCTACAATTAACAGTTTTTGAATAATGACACAGTTATGATTTTGCATCTGCACACGACCCGATTTTAAAATCAAACAATCAAGATGCGATTGCTTAATTGACTTCAGTGCTGAGCTTTCAGCTGTGACATCTAAGTGATGGTAGGTGATAACTGCTGACCCTACTCTAACGCTATACTTTTGGAGAGGCAAATATTTTGATAAGTGTCGATTAGATTAATAATTTTCTTGGTTCCCTCGGTGGAAGATGTTAGAGAACAAAGAAAAAAAGTTAGATATATCGATTAGATATATCTAACAGGTTTAGAGTTTGATTTAGGGTTGATGATGATGGTTCAGTGAGGGTTCAGTGAGGGTTCAGTGATGATGACTCAAACCTCACAGGGTTATTTCAAGGTGTTGAAATAACTGTTAGGAATTACAGAGTTCCCGTTATCGACCATGAAATGTACAGCTGTGTTCAAAGTGTTTTTGCACCTCTGTGATTTTTCTTTGGCCTCCTTGCTATGAATCAATATTCTTCTTATTGGCTGCTTGTTTCAAGCAGCTTTAAAAACAACACAGGTTGGACTTCAGCCAGTCGGAAGTCTGAGCTTTTGGCTCACGCATCGTCTCATTATTTAAGACTTTGACCATGTTTAATAGGAGCCTCAACAACTGTTTTGTACATAACAGAAATATAAAATAAATGTTTCATTTCTGTTCTGTTTTCCTCACAGACTAAAAATGTCTTTGAATCTGGTAACATGTGTGGAAAACAGTGTAATTGTAGGACTGCTTCCTGCCAGTCGGAGCTTTTCTGTTCCCACTGTGTGATGTGGTGCAATGAGACAGGTAAACGTCCACTCTGTTTTAAACCACACATTTAGAAAAAGATGAGGGGAGCTGAAAGTAGGCAGTAGATCCAATTTTTGAATCAGACAGGTTTCCCCCACTCCATCACCACCTCCCACTCTCGAATCTGAGAAGCAGAGTTTTTAAAATGCTAATCCTGTCGACCTTGAAGCCCTGAGGCGCCAGTCGAACTAGTGAGGCACGTCTCTCCTGAGTTCCCTGTCACTCAATAATCAAACAAACAGGCACAACCTCCCCAAACACCTCTGCAAACCTCCTGCCAGTGATCCCAAAGCTCATGCCCATGTTCAGCTACAGAAGCTAGTATTGCATCAACCTCCCTTTAGCCATCTGCCTCTAGAAATGCACAAGGCATGAAACACAAATTTTAACACAAGCACATGCACACACACTTACAGCTGCCACTGATTGCATGCAGTTTGAGTCATTGGGTACAATCTGATCAAACGAATCAACAAATTGTGAGCTGTAATGAGCCGTGGTGTAAGGCCTAACAAACACATTAGAGGCTGAGCTGTCTACCTGCGTGAGGATAACTGTGGTGGATCCTCTGCCAGGTGAAAGACTTTTCCAAGGGAGCAGTTTGCGCTTCATGCTTCCACGATAATCACCCCGCATCACGGACACGGAGAGGTGTTTCATATTTGTCCCCACAAGAAATTCAGGTTCAAATTTTGAAAAGCTACCGGGAAAAGGTGAGTTGTAGCGCAGTGTGCTCTGCTTTTCACGTCTTTAACATCTTTGACCGACTGGCCACTTGTACCAGTTTATACCACATTAGCATGGCGTTATCATTAAACACATTTCTAAGACTGGCTTCCTTTATCTGCACAGTTATGCTAAAATAAAATATATGTTATGTCAGAGAGATGCTGAAGCCAGTCTATTCATTCATCACTTCTTAATTAGATTTTATCCACATTAGCTTGTTTTCATTGAGGCCCGCTAAATCCAGAATTACATTTAAAAACCTTCTAACATATGCAGTCCTGACAAATCAGACCCCACAATATCTCTAAATAACAACGGAGCACTTCAGAGCAACAGAGCAGGGTTACTTCAACACCTACAGTACTTCAAAAGGAGAATGGGAGGCTGAACCCTCGGATATTAGGTTCCCATCTGGTCTCACTTAGAACGAGATATTAAAATAACCACTGAGATTTAATCCAAGGTGTCCTGTTTATGAAAGGACTTTGTGACAGTAGGGAGCAAGGATTCTCATGACTGGGACCAGAGTGCTTTCTCAGAAAAGACCATGTTCCCAGTGGCTTTATACTGGTGCACTTTGGCTTACTTGGTGTTTCCTTGTGAAAAGGTTTACAAACACATGAACTATAATGAATTTTAGGTATATTATGGAATATTAGAGAAGAAACAGGAACAATGACGGAATATTGGGGCTAGCTGTTGCTCAGGAGGTAGAGCACGTCATCTACTAACTGGAAGGTCGATGCCTTGATTGCTGGCTACTCCAGTCTCCATGCTGAGGTATCCTTGGGTGAGATATGAGCTTCACATTGCTCTCTGATGCTTTCATCTGAGTGTGAATGTTAGATAGAAAGCACCTAGCTGTAGATAACAGTGAATCAATGAGTGAGGCATGTTGTTTAACCCTTTAAGACCTACCATAGAACCAAGTCCGCCAGAGCTTATATTATATTTTTACATGTTGGAAAAATTTTTGGGAGCATTTCAAGTTGCTATACATCAATACAACCATTACAGCCTAAATATTATTAATATGTCTGCATTAAGTGCATAGTAATTACATAAATTGCAAAAAAGTGCAATAAACTACAAAAAAAATGTAAAATCGTTTTTGTTTTTTTAACATATATTTCTAGTTAGAGAAATTTAAGAGGCTTATCCCTCAAAACTGTAAATACAAAAAAGTTGCACAAAATAGTTTCCCACCACAGGAAATTTATTTTGAGTGTCTTCATAGTTTTATTTTTGAAATACACCAATTTTTATACACTGCAGGAAAAACGAAAATAAATATTATAATTCAAATTTGCAAAAAAGCAGCATATGCATCAAAATAAACAATTTCCAGCAGTGCAATATGAGTCCTAAGCATCCCAGAAACGACACAGAAAGTCATAAAGTCAAAGATAACTTTTAAAAACACCAGTATAGGCTCATAAGGCCTTGATGGTAAAAAACTACATTTCCGCGAAAATGACGTCACTTCCGGTTTTGGGCAGGTCATGTGCGATAGTTCGTGCTGATGGACGTAGGATATGAACAGCTGATCGGATCGGCAAAGCGTGTTTCTGGAATATTATGTTTTTGTTGCTGCAAGTGTTTTTTATGCAGTTTTTGCAAAGCTGCATAAAAGTGCAGTGTGGAAGGAAACTGTGACCCAGGACAAGCTGATGGCATAAGATGTAAGTACAACTCCTCCGGTTTCATATGCAAAAAAAATTATTGCGCTAGCTCATGTGGTTGCAGAGCTACCGGGATTTAAAAATAGTTATGCAAAACGGAGCGTGACCGCTCCGACCGGTTTTAAAGGATTAAAGCACTTTCAGTACTCAGTACTGGAAACGTGCTATACAGTGGTCCCTCGCTATAACATGGTTCACCTTTCACAGCCTTGCTGATTAAAAAAAAAAAATTGTGCAATTTTCCATGTTTGTGGGTTTTTTTTACAGTGCATTGTGTTCTGCGTCCTGATTGGCTGTAGACCACTGTCAATCAATCTCGTGCCGTGTCTCCTGTCCAGTACAGAATGCGTTCAGCTGGTGTCACATTTACATAAATCTTCGATCCTAGCAGTGTGACTCTGAAGTGCTGTACTGTATGTTTGTAAGTTTTCTCCCCAACAAACACAACAATGTTGACAAAACGTTTTGCACGGTCAAAGGCAGCTGCGTTAGCACCCAAAGATGCTAGAAGATGCTAACCATCACCTTTTACAGCCTTAAAACATCTATAATCATTGTAAAAAAAAAAATAGCTGGCTACGTCGCGGTTATTTTTAGGATGTAACTACCGCAATAAACGAGGGACCACTGTACTGTATAAGACACAGTGGACACATAAAAAATGCACATTCTTTTTCAGCTATTTACAATAAAACACAATTTACCCAAAGTTGAAGTACAATTTTCTAGTACAAAGTGACAATCTTGATGGTAAATTTGAAACGTTATTACAAAGTGAAATGTGCAGCAGAGTTCTATCCACACCACATAGTAATTAGAACCATCAGTGGCTTCAGTTTAACATACAAATCTATGCATTCAAATCACAGAAAAGGAACAATGGCCCATGATTATGAACACAATAATGCAATTGTATGGTTTCAGGTTATCACACAAATCTACATGCTTGTATATTTGCTATGACATTGATTTGTCTCACAATATGTGTTTGAGCACCAGAACAACTCTTTATACTACACACAGCTGCAAAAATCTGTATCATCGCATCTGTCTATTACACTGTAAAATCTAATTAGTTCCCAGAAGTATGCAAACGCGTTGCCATATAATAATTATTGGTGTCCTGGTAAATTTGACCTTTTAATTATGAGGCTCTAAAGCTGTAATTGATCCGAGGGAAGGCTTATCAGGACAAAGAGTTGAAAAATACAATTCCTCTTGAATCCAGTGAGCATGAGGGTAAGAATCCTGCCAGCATTATCAGGCATACTGTTTAAAGGTCAGGGAGAAACCCTGAGAGAGCAGTGAGTGATTACATATAGATTGGGAATCTCACAGCCTTAACAAGTGATTCAATACAGCCATTCTGTTTGATTAAAACTGCATTGGAACTGTCGGCTGGACTATAATGACCCTTGGTCCATTTTTCTTTCAGTGTAAGCACCAGCACTGTGACTGCTCCCTTGATCCACATGGTTTGAGGTTTTATCCGACGAATGAAACTTGTGAGCAGCTGTAACTGGAGAAGGTCAGGGGCTGTGGGGAAGAGCTGGCGTTGCCTTCAAAATGTCCCAAAAGACTTCCCCTTCTGGGACTCAATGAACCATGTCCTTTCCTGTAATAGTCAGAGGGTTAGCAGCTTAGTTTTCCCATGGGCCAGCTACAAGCCTGAGCACCTGGGGAGAGGAATGGAGCACCGTATCTGTCGCCTGCCACAGTAACCCCTCTGTGGGTTGGGAGTACCCACAGAGTCACTGTAATAAATCGCAGCTCAAATGAACACTGTCCGCTGAGGCAGAGAGTAATCCCAGACCTCTGCAGAGTGAGTGTGAACAAAGAAAACACTCTTGAGTTGTGGCCAAAGTAGAGGCGAGGTTTGGTTAAATGCTCCTGCTGGCACAGGAACAGAGAACAGCATGCCACCTGATTGATGGCCGTAACCTTCATCGTCCCAGATCAATATGGCTTAGTGCTTTCCCTCCAATGGCTGCTTCGAGCAGTCCCCCACAGATTAATCCACAACATCATCATCATCCTTTAGATTATGGAAATCCCTTTAAACAATAAGCAGTTGCTCCCCAGAGCCGCTTATTTTTCACAATGATCAACATCCAGGCCTCACTTTAAAAAAAAGTATTAATATAGGCTGTTTAAACCTTTCTTTCTCTGACTCACACACACACACGCACACACACGCACACACACGCACACACACACACGCACACACACACACACACACATCGAAGGACATTACCTTCATTCAGACTTACTCTAGCTTTACAACCATAACAGCACCAAACCAAACCCTAATCCCAACCCTGACCTTTGAGCATCTTAACCTAAAAAATGCAGCATCTTGGTTTTATCCATGCACGAATGATGACGCACGTTTAGACTCCTGCAGCAGAAGTAGTACCCGAATACAATATTTTCCACATTGTACTGAAAAAATGAGCAACACTGTGATCTTATTCACTCTACAATCAATTCAGTGCCCATGTTTGAAAATGCATTACCTCAGTTTTCAGATGCTTTTAAAATCTGGAGCACATTCAAGCATCTTTTGTGTTTACATGGCAAAGCCTGAATCTGACCTTAGGATTCTAGTTTAAACAAGCTGAGCAGATTTGGTTGAATATGAAAGCGTTAACATTAATTACAAAGTGTTTTAATTATAGATAACATATTTAAGCAAAAGCTGAAAATGACCTCGACACATGAATTGATATTTTCCCTGAGTTTTTTTCTATATTACATTTGGTATGTATTTGTAAATATGAAATTATTTAACTTCTCACAATGAAAACATTCATGGTTCTGGATCCAGACTTCAAAATGATCCAACTTTTAGAGTTAAAAACACAAAAACAACAACAAAAAACCCTGCAATGTGACCTTTGTGATGGTGGTAATGATAACACTGATTAATTACCTGAAGCTTCATATTCACAATTCAATATGCCTGTGGGTGTGGAATCTCCTGGGAAAAGGCACCGTGTCAATTCACAGAGACTTGAGAGGACAAGAGCTCAGAAACAAGAAGCTGCTTTAAAGTGGTGCTCCAGGTTTTACAACAGCGGTACATATAGACAGAAGCTGAGAGATGCAGATAAATAAGATAACTAATATAAATTAGATAAAAGAAAAACCTTTGGTGCTTACAGTACAACTTCATTAAAACAGGCAACTTTGGCACTTTACATAGTTAGTAAGTTGTTTTTTTGTTTTGTTTTTTTTACATCAAAATCATCAAGATTTTCTCTTACGTTCTATTGCCATCACCATACTGTTACTCCTCCTGGGTTCCACTTAAAACCAAACAACAATCACATTTAACTCATTTTATTCTCAGCTAAGAAGACATTGAACACGTGAATGCAGCAGGGGGTCAACTGAGGGCCGAATCATTGCCAACTGAAGTAACCGTCAGTTTTCACTTTCTGACACTAGCTGTGGTGGAATTTCTCCCCTAGGAACCATTTTTCCTGATAGGAATAAATCTTATCCCAACTTTAGTACTGGGACAAAAGACGTCCCATTGTTTAAGGTTTTTGAATGACAAACTGGATTATACTTCAGTACCCTGACCCCCATTGTCCTTCAAGATTGTGACTACATAAAGGAACTCTGTTTTAACTTCCAAGACTATTAAATGTTATACTCAAAAAGAATGGACCATTATAACACAGACTAGACATTCAAGGACATTCAAGGACATTCATACCAAGAGACACTTTAAAGTTACTCTGTTTTATGTTATTCCACTGACTTCTTTGTGTTATTTAACCCTTTAAGACCTACCATAGAACCAAGTCCGCCAGAGCTTATATTATATTTTTACATGTTGTAGTGCCATTTTTGGGAGCATTTCAAGTTGCTATACATCAATACAACCATTATAGCCCAGATTTTAATAATATGTCTGCATTAAGTGCATAGTAATTACATAAAGTGCAATAAACTACAAAAAAATTGAAAATCGTTTTTGTTTTTTAACATATATTTCTGGTTAGAGAAATTTAAGAGGCTTATCCCTCAAAACTGTAAATACAAAAAAGTTGCACAAAATAGTTTCCCACCACAGGAAATTTATTTTGAGTGTCTTCATAGTTTTATTTTTGAAATACACCAATTTTTATATACTGCAGGAAAAACGAAAATAAATATTATAATGCAAATTTGCAAAAAAGCAGCATATGCATCAAAATAAACAATTTCCAGCAGTGCAATATGAGTCCTAAGCATCCCAGAAACGACACAGAAAGTCATAAAGTGAAACATAACCTTTAAAAACACCAGTACAGGCTCATGAGGCCCAGATGGTAAAAAAAACTACATTTCCGCAAAAATGACGTCACTTCCTGTTTCGGGCAGGTCATGGCGGACATGCGAAAGTTCACCCTGACGTCTATTCCAACATAGGAAGTGTTACAAACAGCTGACTGGATCGGCAAAGCGTGTTTCTGGAATATTATGTTTTTGTTGCTGCAAGCGCTTTTTATGCAGTTTTTGCAAAGCTACACAGCAAAAACTGTAGTGTTGAATCAACTCCCACAGAGTTGATTTTAACATTTTTTCAGGGTTTATATAGCTCCACACTCTACAGAGTTGAATTAACATTTTCAAAATAGTTAATTATTTAACACTTTGTCAGAGTTCCTTCTTTAACTCTTAAAACTGGGTTAAATTAACACTGAGCAAATTATTATTAACACCATGTCTGAGTTAATTTTAACTCACCAAACTGGGTTAAATTAACACTACACAGATTGAAAAATAATACTACTTTAACTCTTTACTCTTTTATTAAGGTAGTTTTAATCCCTAAAAGAACTATTTATGTAATAGATTAACATAACTTTTTAACGACAACAATTACAATTATGAGAATAATTTCAAGAAAACTGTACATTGTCCAGAAACATTTATTATCATGCTTCTTTTTCCCAGAAAGTGAATCAAAACATAATAAATGAAGATATAATGTACAAACTTTCATCTGCAGCACTGTATGAGTTTTGAATATCAAATGGTCTGTGACATTTGAGTTCAGTTATTTTTATGACACACCATTCTTCAGTTTGTACTACTTTGAATGCATGGTGATGTTCATCAAAGTTTTCAGTAAAGAGTTTGTGTGTCAACAAAAAAATGTCATTTTCAACCATAAGTGTATCAATTATTTGACAAAAGACTGGCATGTCTTCCTCCATTGTACTGCAAACAACGAGTCCAGCTTTGTACTCTACACCATCAATTTTAACCCAACTTGTTGAGAAAACATCTTTTGATAATAGCATTTCACTATTGACCACACTTTCATCTCTTAAAGAAAATGATTTAATTGGCCCAAACGCCTTCTGTTTAAGAGAAAAGGTTTCCCAGTGATAAGCAATGGCCATCTGATGCCGTTTAACAAGCGATTTGGTGAGGTTTTTGAAATTTTTGAAATAATCTTTGAACAACTTGTGCTTAGCTTCAAACCTCATATTCCACATATACAGTAAAGGGCCAATTTTTCGAATAGAGGATGGGTAATGAATCATAAAATGATGCTTAGGAATCAAGTTTCTGTGTGGATACGTGTGCTTAAATAGTTTGTGGTGGTCAATAATCAAATTCTTCAAATATATAGTCATTCCCAGAGTGAGACAAGGTGAAAAAACAATGTTCATTATTTGAAGTAACAACAATAACAAATTCCAGTGTCTGTTCCCTGCAGGAATAATGTCACCAAACAAAAGTGGGATGTTTTTCACAAGACAGAATGTCTGGATAGAGTTCAAACCAATGCTATTGCCAGCACTGTCCAATATGATTTTAGTGGGCCAGTTTTTTCTTTCTAAAAATCCATAGTCAAAACCATAAATCCTAGAAAGCAAGTTCTGTTCTGATATGAAGTGTTGCGTAAGATGGCTGCTGACTCTGCTAATTCTGGAGATGCTCTTCCAAACTGCAGCAAGACTGGAGTTGAGACAAAGATACTGAGCATTAGACACAGGAGCAAGTCAGAGATAATAGCATCACAGAAATGAGTATGTAAACCTCCTTTGTAAGCTCAACTGTAATTTGTTTCATTCACCTCTTAACCAGTGACATGACAACTTATGATAAAAACTATAAATATTAAATTACCTTATGAAAGACTACAAGTCTCTCAACAGCATCAGAGGCGCTGATTTTTTGATACTTTGGTCCTCCTGGAGGTGGCGGAAGGAGATGTAACAGAGTCACAAGAATCAATTGACAGCAAATCTTTCAAATGCAATTTTTAAGGAGAACTAGAAAAACACTTCCTAAGAAAGTTGAAATGTGCTGTCATAAACATTAAACTAACAGCTAAAGAAAACTGATGAAGCAAAGCTAACAGGTGAATGAATTGGTATTTATTAATAGAATCCTGATGCTATTGAACTTTAACTGCTTATAGCAAATCATATTTAACAAATTCACTTGCTGCCTCATCAAGATCACTTCCTGGTGGACTCTCTGCTGACTGCACCAATTGACGCAACTCTACTGTTGAGGTGAGCTGCTTGGCCTCTTTGATGATTTGATACCTAAAGATTGGATCCCATTTCTGAAGCAGCCTGGTAGATATCGCATCATCAAACAGGAGAGTGAAGTCTTGATTCACCTTTAAGAAAGAAAATCTACTACTGCCACATTCATCTTGAAATTTAAAGTGATATTAAAAATTCCACTTAATATTCTCACCAATCCTTTTATATCCAAGAATCTTGGGAAGATAGACAGGATATCAAGACTTTTGTCAGGATCATTGATGAGCTTCTGACGATGCTGAAAGGTCTCTCTCATCTTATGGAAAATCAAGGAAGTGTCGGATGTATGGTTCAGCAAAGAGATGGCCTCCTGGCAAGCATCTCCATCAAGCTGCATGTCGACATTAATGGGCCTTTGGTAATTTGGGCCCCCTGAAGAAAAACACACAAACATAAAAGCATAGGTGCTGAGCAGATAGGTAAATGAAAACAAAATAGTATATAATGTAAATGAGAACATTATCTAGTTTGTGGACACTTAATTTTTTACCTCCTTCTTGAGCAAAGCCAGTGGAGCAGATCCTCTTCTAGTCTTTCTCTGTATCGTTTTCAAACGCCAAGAAATGTATCCAGTGCTGCTTGCAGCATCATAGAAGTGTTCCTAAAATGTAAATACATTCAAAAATAATGTGTTGTCAATCTGAAAATTTTCAGAACTTAAATGTCAATGCACACAAATCCCAATGATGCACAGCATGAAAATTATGTAAACAAAGTGCAATAATAGTCTCTACTGGGTCTTTCAGGGATAGGAACAATGTCACTACCCCTAGCGCGTACTGTTCTCTAACAGCTTTGGTGGGGAGGTGCCTGAAAAACGATTTTAAATTAGCATGCTTAAGTAATGGCAAAATAGTAACTTGTATTTAAAAAAAAAATAAAATGCACAAATAGAACACACATACCCATGGCAATCAATCATGTGAGCCACTATTATATTGACCATTTTTCTTCTGGTAGCATCTGTTAGAGTTTGTGTTGTGTGATATTCCTGGAGAACCTCTTCACCACCTGAATTGGTTCCAAGTACACCTTCAATTAACTTGAGAAAAAAAAGATGCAAAAAGTGAGGAATAGCTTTTCTACACATTAAGAATAATGAAGTAGAAAAAAAACTATGAGAACTGAGTTTTGTCACAACCTTTTTAGCAGATGCTGCATCAACAGTACCCTCAACTCTTGTTTTCTTCCTGGGACCCTCATCTAGAAGTATAGTTGATGTACTTGCATTTGAGCTGAAGCTTGAGTCAGAACAATCAGATGCAGAAGACAAGGAGCAATCAGAAAATTCTAAAAGGAAAAAACAACATTATTCTGTAAGGTGTAGAAAAAAAATCTGGCTGCAGATTTTTAACTAACAAAGCAACATCACACTGCAGACCTGACTCATTTAAATTAACTGATGTCAATGTTCAAACAGCTGATTGGTCAAATTGTGTGCTCCTGATTATTTGGAACAACCAGCAGCCACACAGCCCTTCCCCATGTCTGGTGTTGAGCTTGCCCCTTTAAATTTCTCACCATCACTTGAGAAAACTGTTAGGACCACAGTGCCTTGGCTGATAAGGTCACTGAAAATCACTTCATCAACTTCTGTCCCTGTTGCATCTTTGTACACTACTTTTGCATCAGGTGGCAGGCAAAATCTCTCGATGACTGGAAAAGATATCTGAGTGCACCTTTTAAGTAAACTGTTCTTGCCTCACATTCACTAAAGTGATACACCACTGTATGATTCAAGAGACTTGGCGAAACGCCCTACAAAAAATTCTGTCCCCCCAACTAAAATTAGGTAAGATATAAACAAACCTTTTTCATGAAACTGCATAAACTCAAACCGCCCATCAACCTCTTCCAACTTCACATACTTCTGCTGTTGGCAGTATCGAACCTGGACCAGCATTTTACTGAGACAAAATAATAACAAAAATGGCATACTAGTAAGTATTTGACATTTAGAGCAATTCAAGCAAAAATGATTAAAACACTGACATATACCGTACATGGTGATTAATACTGACCATGCGTTTGAATTTCACTGCAATAACATTTAATGTTATCAAATAAACCTGTGTCTGTCCATGCAGCAGTCCAATTGATACACAACACAATACAAAATACATGTTAATCTATGGTGTAGTTTACACCAGACACGGAGTGCTACGAAGCGATTGTTTCGGTATCTGGTCTATTTTTTGCGTGGGCCACGCATGTTCCGCAGGAAGTTACACCAAGACACACAAGACAATCCAGGCAATTTTGAAGATAAAAGTATTCTCCAAAATAAAATACTGCGATTGACAAATGCGATCAGATTCGTGTATGAAAAGAGACAATAGAGATGAAAATAAACACATCGCAAAGGAGGGGACAGCCTAACTGACTATGTTTGGGGCGGGTGTCTCAAAGGGAGAAGAGAGTGAGACAGAGAGAGAGACAGATTAGAGACAAGTCAACGATGAACGATGTCAAAGTAAAAGCAGGAGTGACTAAAACAAGCTCTCTTCAATTATTTTGGGATGTTATTTACTTATCAATTGTGAAAAAATTGCTCTGAATAAACAGAGGAGCAAAAACGCTCATGAACTGGCGTGGAGAAAGACGTGTCTGTGTGAACAAAGGAAAAGCTGAACGTGGCGCGGCGCTTCCACGTGCAGTGTCTACCGTCACTCACGAGTAAAAAGACTGCAACATTAACATTAGCATTGGAGGCTAAATAGAATTTTCGACACATCTCCTCCTCTATTAAAGCTCGTTTTCAGCAACCGAACACCAAGAAACATCAAGAAAACCTCACTGCACCGATAGAATACCGTGAATTTTATATAAGTTTGAATTACTTACCGTTTGTGTAAAATACTCCAAGCAGCAACACGGCAGGCATCCACCACGGTGTAACCAGCAGAAGCACATGGAAAATCGGCCAGGCAGAGCAAACTATTAATTGATCCACGGGTTTACCAGAAGCCCAGGGGCCTACCAAGATAAATAACTCTCTTCAGAGTTCATTTGCTTGGACTTGAATAACACTGTTTAATAACTCCAACACTGAACACTATTTGAATCAGAATGTGTTAAAATGACACTTTGAGAGTGGAAATCAACTCTAACATGTTTAACCCTGAAATTTTAACACTCCAGTTTTTGCTGTGTATATGTGGAAGGAAACAGTGACCTAGGATAAGCTGATGGCATAAGATGTAAGTACAACTCCTCCGGTTTCATATGCAAAAAAATTATTGCGCTAGCTTAAGTGGTTGCAGATCTACCGGGATTTAAAAATAGTTACGATAGTTACGTGCCGCTCCGATCGGTTTTAAAGGGTTAAAGTCTAAAAGTTTTAAAGCAACACTTCACATTTATTATGCTATGATGTAATTGGTGCTCATCATGTTTTTGGTAGGTTATAACTATTACAGACACTGTGCTTAATAACCGTTTTAGTTATTTATTTTCAACTCATGTTCTAATTTTGGCTTGGGCAGCATGGAGTTCTTGGACTGGGAATCATTACTGGATACATGTACTGGCGAGGAATCAAACCCTAACCAACTGTTCTAAAAATGGTAATGTTGCCACTACACTGCCCAGCTGCTATCAGACACACAAGTCCAAAGCAGGCCCAGTGTTAATAGGCGCTGCAACCCTTAAACCCCGAAAAGCTTCAGCAGACTCATCATACAAGCTCAGAGGTCTCTTAGGAACACGGACCACACTGATACTGTGGAGAAGCCCAAAACTACCAGGCCTCTAGTAGATCCTCAAGGCTTGAAGGGAAACACACACATACCACCTACCAGGGGGATGTAAGGTTTTTGTTTTTTTCTAATATATAACCAGCTGGCTGGGAGATAGGAACATTTGTGCTGCATACGGAATAGAAGTCCCCATCTCCAGAATGACAGGTCCTGTGGGACGCCAGACAGACAAGCAGCTGCTTGGCAACCAACCAGATGTTATAGTGGAATTGACAAGACCACGTGTGGATGGCAAAATCAAAAAGTGGAGCACAAGAAAATAGAGAAGGAACAATGGGAGAAGGATTAAAGTCTAAAGTGGTCCTACTGGAGTCAAGAATAGAGTAAACTAAAGTCTGTTAATAAACTGAAAGCAAGTTGCACGCAGATTGTAAAAAATACAGCAACAAAACAGCATACAGTGGTGTGAAACAATCAGGCAACGGGAGGCCAATGGAGGCATAAATACAGTAATGGTTCTAATATTAGCTTGAAATCTGAAGAGAAATATCTTCACGTGACAGCCATGGAGGAAACTGTGACTCTATCAACTATCTCTGTCAACGTTAGTATGTTGCTTTGTTCCAAATTGTTATGCTGGGAAGATTATTATTTTCCGGACAAGACTTCCTAATAACATGAGGAGGAAAAAAAAAAAAAGCTTTTCCAACACCTACCTTTTCCCATGCCTCAAAAACTATAAAGTTGAACAGGTGTAACACTAGAAGCTAGTTAGCACTGGCTAGCTACAGCATATGAATAGTTACTGTGTAGTATTGGGACAATTAGCAATAGACTCCAACTCATTTTTGTTTTTTGGGTGATGGCTAAAGTTGGTCATTTTTCACTTGGCTATAGCCATAGTAGAAAAAACAATGATTGGACACCATGGCATGACCAAAATTATTGTCACTGTGTGCAGTGAATTGACAGTCTTTGCCTCTGAAAAATGTTGAAATCAGCAGCCATCGTCAAAGCAACTTTGGTGCATTCAGACAGAGTCAGGCTGATATTAGTCTACTATCGGTTTATGACTAAGTGCTACATATAACCTATAACAGGCAGTCAACACAGAACTATGTAAAGTATAACGTGCAAAAACTGCAAAAAAACCCAAGACAAGACAAGACTGTGCAACACCAGACAGAACTGCACAATACAGACACAAGACAGTGGAATGGAAATGTGCAAAATAGTAATAGCATTGTACTGTGCAAAATTAACTTGGTGTCTGAAGGTGTTGTGTGTGTGTGTGTGTGTGTGTGTGTGTGTGTGTGTGTGTGTTAGTGTTCAGGAGTCTGACGGCTTGGGGGAAGAAACTGTTCCTCAGTCTGACAGTGAGGGCCTGGATGCTCAGGTACCTCTTTCGAAGTGTAATAAATTTCGCATTTATTATGCGATATTTATTACACTTCGCATAATAAATGTGAAGTGTTGTCTGGAAGACGTCCAGTCACCTTTCTTTCCAAACTCCTTGGATTAAGAAGCTTACAGCCCCACAGAACGGGCAATCTGTCTTAGCAAATGAGATGATAAAGAGGTTATCTAAAGGAGGAAAAAAAAGATGCTACTGTGTAAGAGTTCTGTTTGATATGTGCTCCAAAATGACTTCTGCATTGTTGTTGGTCTGTCTGTAGAAACAACTGCAGAAAGAGTTTATGTTTAAACTGTCGAATTTTACAAAAATTTTTGTTGCCATTTTTCACTTCTTGCAAGTCTTTATTCCATCCATCCTCACTTACCTTGAATTCGACTTTGCATTTATGAGTTTCTTTATGGTTTCTAACTGATGAGGTCACTTTCTGATGCCGCCATGAGTTAGGGGGAAATTTGGTCTCAGGAAAGACTTATTGCAGCTGGCAATTCCACCACATTCTTTACTGTTGTTGCTGTGGTTATGATTCAAATGCAGCTTGTCAACCCAGATATTTATGTAAGGTTGTTACCTGAGGACAAGGAGATATCTTCCTTGCAGAAAGCACACGGCACTACATCCACATTGCTGTGACATTGTGCTGTATGTGCATTCTAAAAACAAGCAACTTAAGCAAAAATAAGTATGAGGCTAATTTTAACGTTACAATACTTAAAAATCCATTGTATATGATACAATTATCGCTGCACTTTTCAGTTTGAGATTTCTTAATTGTGAGCTGGCGTCTGTGTTAGATAGTATCATTTCTGTGCATATTCTCAGCATCAGTGTAGAAATAATATTCTGGCTACGAGATAATTATAGTGATTGTACAATCATACCCTGCTGAAGCAAACAAATAACACAACTTTATTTTTATCTTTCCTCCTCCCCTTTCTTCTTTTTTTTTTCACAAAACAAAAACATTTCTTTGCTCTTGTAGTAATCCTACTCTGCCCGTTGCTGGTGTTTCATTCTTTTGTCCTCTGCTATGTACAGCTCCATAATTGCACCTCATGCCAATAAGTGTTACAGCTATTACAGCTAAATGCAAACTGCCTCTGATTGCTTTGCTTTCACCGATAATCAGGCCATTTTTACAGTATGTACTGGTAACTTGTGCCAGTGTTCAGTCTCATTCCTTAGAATTTATATTCCTGGAAGGTAGAAACATTATGACAGAACATTAGCAGTGTAACATCAAAATCGACATCGTCTCTATTCAGAAGAAGACACAATGATGGCACATGACTCAAATGACTTTGGAGTCCGTGTGGAGCCATCGTTTAGAGTTTCATTATGCAGTTGCCATTTGGGCAAGATTTATACACAAAATTGGTTAGGTATCATCGTCTCCACTGCCATCTTCTTTCCTCTCTATTACTAGCTGGTGTACGTTGAAGGTCTGCTGAAGGGCATGCCCGTTTACTGCTTCCATATAGACCTGGCTAACACACCTGCTAATAACTCACATGCAGTAGACAAGGACATAAGGCTCATCTACCCAGTCTCTGCTAGACCATTACTGCAGCAGAAGCTATAGCATGCTCAGGCTCCCTTGTCTTTACATCTACCTCTGTTTCCTCTGTCTTTAAGAATCCACTCCTTGGTTAACCTACATGGCTGCCAGCTCACTCTCCAGTTTTATTAATAAAACCACTGAACCGTGTCGCTGCTGTTTTTGGGTTGTTCATGCTATTATGTTCAGGAAAAGCTTCAATTTAAAATACACTTTTTCAAAACCTTTCATTCAGATCAGTTTTATTTATATACCAAGGCTTTTTAATTTTACCATCATATCGAGTAACTAAGGAAAGATAGTAAACAATTAGTGATATTTGTTCATTTAAAGCATTTTTATTACCAGGTGCGCTGGAACGAAGGGCAAGAATTCTGAAGGGATCCTGTCCCTTCAAACAGACATGTGGTTAACACACACACACACACAGACACAGTGGCGCGTCCAGCGGGGTGGCGCGTCCAGTGGGTGTGACCACCCCCCCAACCAGACTGGCAACCCCAGGTGCCACCCCAAAGGTAAAACAATCAAATATCAAATGTACGATTATGTTTTCACAGTGAAGCTCAGATATCCGAGTGTAAGTGAATGCAGCATCGGCTTCTGCACTATGAGCATCACATTAGCAAAGGAAGTAGAGCCAAGCACGAAAGACGGCACAGCAGAAAACAATTCTTCGGTGAAAGAAAATGAGTTGAGAATAAATGTCCTGGTAAGTAATAATAAGTTTGTTGAGTTTAGTAAACTTCGGTGAAATTAGAATACCAAGAAAAAAATAACACTTAAAGAATTATTGCAACCGTTGAATATTTGAGACAGTAGGCTGCTGGGGGGAGCTAGCATAAGAGTTAGGAGTTATAAGATATAATCCAAGTCGTAACATTGCTGTATGGAGCTGCAGATTTGGTTGCAGGTTGACATCGCTGGACTGGCCATCGGGCATACCGGGCATTTGCCCGGTGGGCTGATGACTTATTTATTTATTTTTGTAACGGCATGAACAATGAGAGGTGGTGGATTGTCCAGATGCTGGCCGATGTGTAAAAATAACTCAGTTGTTTGGTGGTGGCTGTGGCGGAGCTACCACAGAGGCCAGCAGGTGGATGAGGGAGAGGGGAGGCAGGGGGAGGAGAGACCCGAGGCGGCCGCCGGTCCGAGTGTGAACTGAACTTCAGGTAAGAAGTTATGACCTGCAGTCTATCTGGATCAGATATAAACCAAGTTTAGGTGGAGTTTATTTTCATTATGCTGACTTTTTACAGTCAGTTACAATAACTCGTACTGCGTACTAGCTAGCATGACGGAGTTTCTATACAGCTGGGTGGGTGCTATGATGTTACTGATGTTGAACTTTATTTTATTCATATGGTTAGTTAGTAGAGTTGCCAACCGTCCCGTAAAAAACGGAATCGTCCCTCATTCAGAGAAAATATTACGCGTTTCGTATTGAGCTGAAAAGGAACGCGAATCGTCCCGTACTTTAGCTAGAATGGAAAAAGACACAAAGCTGGAGTTATTCTGTGTGTTTACGCTGCACAGCTGCCTCTTCTTCTCTCATTCTCTCCCCTCCCTCTCCTGTTGCTACTTCAATCATGAACCTGATCAATGATCAGCTGATCGTCTCTCTTGTTTGTTTACCGCTCACTTTGCGCCAGAAAGAGGAAACCAGCGGATGTCGCGCTAAACAACAGCAGCACGTTTAAGCTTGATCAGCTGTTGTTAGAATTTATTTAATATTAATTTCTAGTATCAGCTGATGTTTGCTGGATCCACAGGTGTTAAATTGCTGGTCATGATATCGGTTTGGATATGTGGTGAGAGGGAAACATGAAGATGAAACCAGGAGATGTCCTTACTGAATCATCAGAGCTGAACAGGTGATGGAGAAACAGGTTTTCTCCATCACCTGTCACCTTTTAGGTGACATGAATGAGTTGAAGAAGTTATGAACTGTTTCTGAGAGACAAATAACACCAGGATCCTTTTTTACGCTGACAACTGGTAACTGTGCAGGGGCGGGTCTAGCAAAGTTTTGCCAGGGGGCCATGTAGGGCATTAACAGGGAGAGGGGGGCACAAAGAAATACTTTTCTTTCTTATTCTCATTTAAAATCTCTAGCTTTTATTAAATAATTATCTGAATCTTGCGAACAAAGTTTTTATCTGACGTAAAATGTATAAGGCAGCATAGAAAGTATTTACTTGCTTTCAGGTTTTATTCAAATGTTAGTCTTTTCATTTGTTTCCCCACTTTTTTCCTGTTTCAAAATCAAACACCAGTTTGTGAGAAGATTATCTTCTTTTTTTAATAGGCAGATAACGTTTTGCATTGGCATTGGCTAATTTGCCAATTGTATGTTAAAAATGTTCATATTTTAATATTCAAAAATGTTTTTGCCCAAAACATATCTGCACTATATGTCAGTAAAAATACTATGCAAATATTGCTGTCCTTGAATACTGAATAAACACTGACAAAGCACTGATTGTATCGCTTGTACTTTATCTAAAAACTTTGCACCATAGTGGTTAAAATCTCATTCTAATAAGAGTTAAAAGTGCATTCGGTTATTAGGTTTATAGGGTTTTCTAATGTCAGACACTCACAGTACTGCAGCCAATCTGCAGCTGAGAGAATAAAAACTAAAACTGTGTGGAGCTCTGTGCTCTGAGTGTAAGCTCCTCATTTTCACTGAATCAGCTTCTGATGCTGATGCAGCAGCATGTCTTCTTGTTGAATGTCTGCTTTGAATTTGTTGGGTTTTTTTTACTACTTTTAATGGATTTTAGTGCTTTTTTCCAACAAGGTTTTTAAGGGTTATTTAAATTATTCTGTAAATATTTGGAAATGATGCTACGAGCTGAAGTTGTCTGCATCACATCAGGGCCTGAGCTGCTGGTTGGAGCCTTACTTGCCATTGCTTTGTCCAGCTTGCTTAATTTAAACAAGCAGCTGTTTTTTATGTGCATTAAAGCTATATAAAAATTTAACAGTGCAAATGCAAATTCCTTGCTGAAAGTTTAACCAAAAGGCAAAAGGCATATTTCCAGTAGAAATGGGCTGACATATCCTGAGCATAGCCATGTAAAATATCCACTGAAGTTAAAAAGAGGTGCTTTGGAACAGTAAACTGCAGTGTGACCAATAAAAAAGTCAAATATATATTTTTCGGACCATAAGGTGCACGGGATTATTAGGCACATTAAGTGAAACAAAACAGTCAGATAAGTCAAACTTTACTCAACTCACACTTCTTGCTTCCTCCACTTCTGTACCATTGATTCATTAATGCTGTATTCTCTCACAGCTGCTCTGTTCCCATGTTGTTGCAGTATATTAATGACTGACCTCATATTGTGGATGGATTATCTCAGTTGTTCTCCTGACTGAAGTTTGGTCCGTTTACAGCATCCTGCCATGCGACTGCATTTTTCTTTAACTATCGGGAACCCTCATGTTAACTTTTATCGAGTGGAAAAAAGTTAGCGTTCATCCTCCAGCTCCACCAGCCACCACGTAGGACATCATTATTAGGGATGGGTACCGGTATCCGGTGCCATGGCACCGGTTCTGACATAAATGGTAGTAACTAGTCCGAAAAGCAGCGCACATTTCGGTGCTTTTTTTCAGTGCTTTTTTTTCCTGAGATGTCATACACTTTAGATTCTAGCCAATCATTTTACGTTTCCAAGGATAGTAGGCGGGCCCAGGTACGTACGTTCTTTTAGAGCAGAGCTACAGATTAAAAATGCCCAAGGCGAAGCGGTCAAAGTTTGGCTGTACTTCCCAGCAAAAGATGCAAACTCAGCAGCCTGCAACAAGTGCTTTAAGCTGATACTGTGAAAAGGAGGTAACACCTCGAATCTGACGACGAACCTGGCGACGTATAGCATTTTGTTAAAAGCCAAGAAATGCGCCGTATTTGATAGCTTGCTGCGAGACCTCACACCGAGCACATCTACTGCGGGTGTGGTGTCTGTTATCGGACCTGGAGTTAGCAACATCCCCCAAGAACCCGAAGAGGAGAGTCCTGGCCCCTAGCCTTGCCAGTGTAGCAGAAATGATGACGAATGATGATGGCAGCAGCAGCTGTTCTTCTCTGTGTGAGTAGCTTAATGTTGTTCGTGTGTAATTTACGTTGAGTAGGCTAACCACGTTATTACATTAATGCATGTAAGGTGAACTAGCAAACATCCTCATAGCTACATGCGGCTGTCTTCTTGTTTGATGGCAGATACTCCCTTCACCCTGGCCAAAAAGGCTAAAATGACCAAAGAAAAAGTGGAAAACAGCTAAACATGAGAGGTTTTTGGACAAAGTTTGTGGTTTTTCCATTGATTAAGCACTGCTTCCAGCCAAGAGTGATACCATAAATCCCCTATATCTGCAGAAAAAGCTAACATTGTTATCTTTTTACAAAAAAAAATCAGCTCAACATGAGAGGTTTTTGGACCAATTTTGTGTTCTCCATTCTTTAAGCACCGGTTTGAGCACCGTTTAAGTACCGGTACCGTTTCAAAAGTACCAGTTTGGTACTGGTATCGATAAAACCTAAACGATACCCAGCCCTAATCATTATATACCAGCTAGCCCAACTTCAGTAACCCTGCAAACATCACTGCTGTTTAGTTTTCTGTCTTCATTTAAGTAAGTAAGTAAGTACAATTTTATTTATATAGCACATTTCTAGATAAAAGATCACAAAGTGCTTTACAAGGTAAAAAAAAACAAAAACAGTCAAAAGTTAACAAAATGCAATTTTAAAAAGATGTGTTTTTAGCTGTTTTTTAAAAGTAATCACTGAGTCTGCAGATCTTAAGTTCTGAGGAAGAGAATTCCATAGTCTGGCAGCCACAGTGGCAAAAGCTCTATCACCCTTGGTTTTCAGTCTTGTATACTGAATAACAAGTCGGCCCTGATCACAAGACCTCAGGGACCTACTAGGGGCATAGGGCTGTAAAAGTTCGATGATGTACGCTGGTGCTTGCTCTTGAAGAGCCTTAAATGTCAGAACTAGAATCTTAAAATGGACTCTGAATTCAACGGGGAGCCAGTGCAGCTGTATAAGCAATGGTGTCACATGAGAGTACTTAGATGTTTTTGTCAGAAGCCTTGCTGCAGCGTTTTGGACAATCTGCAGACGCTCAAGGGAGTTTTTGTTTAGACATGTAAACAGTGAATTACAGTAGTCCAATCGTGATGAAATGAATGCATGAATAACAATCTCCAGTTCAGTATGAGATACTATGGGGCTCAATTTAGAAATGTTTCTTAAATGATAGAAGCATGACCGAACCAGAGATTTGACGTGGACATCCAGGGTAAGAGCAGAATCAAAGGTTACCCCTAGGTTCCTAATAGACGATTTCACACATGTTGAAAGAGGACCAAGAGCATTCATTATGTTAGGTACATGTCTGTCTGGAGCACATACAAGGACTTCAGTCTTTTCTTCATTAAGTTGGAGGAAGTTGTCAGCCATCCAACCTTTGATGGTTTCTAAGCACACATTTAGAATCTGCAGCTTAGAAACATCTTCAGGTTTAAAAGATATATATATAGCTGGATGTCGTCTGCGTAGCAGTGGTAGCAAATGTCCTCAAAGGGGCTCAAAATATGCTGGAGAGGAAGTAGATATATTAAAAACAATAAGGGCCCCAGCACAGAACCTTGTGGCACACCATAGGACAGGGACGTGGAAGATGACCTGTACTTAGAGACCGCCACAGAAAAGTATCGTTCATAGAGAAAGCCAGACTGGAATTTGTCAAAGATATTATGTTTGTCTAAAACTGCTGTAAGCTGCTTAGCCACAACCTTCTCTAGTATCTTAGCAATTAACGGTATTTTTGAGATTGGTCTGTAATTGCTAGTGAGAGATGGGTCCAGCATAGGCTTTTTTAACAGGGGGTGTATAACAGCAGTTTTAAAATAAGAAGGGACTTTACCAGATCCCAGTGAGGTGTTAACTATGGTGAGCACACAGGGACCAATAGAGTGGAAGACATTTTTGAATAACGATGCGGGTAAAATGTCGAGTGAACAGGAGGATGCTTTTGTTGCATTAACTATTTTTTCCAGCTCTGATAGTGAGATGGGTAAAAAGCTTTCTAAAACGACAGGCCGAGCTGGCGTAGGAACTGACAATGCAGATGCTGATGGGGGCAATTTTTTCCTTACATTACTAATTTTTTCTAGAAAGAGAGAAAGAAATGTTTCACAGTCTTCATTAGAAGAAATAATGGCAGCAGGTGGAGCAGGAGTAATAATATCAGTAATAGTGTCAAATAATACCTTAGCATTACCTCTGCTCTTTGCAACCAGATGAGAAAAATAAGCAGCCCTCGCATCTCTAATTGCATTGTTAAAAGAGGCTAAAAGATCCTTTAAGTAAAGGAGATGAACATTTAAATGAGTTTTTCTCCATAAGCGCTCAGCTTTACGACAATCACGTTTTATGGAGCGGATGTTGTCGTTTAGCCAGGGTAAGGACTTGGAAACAGAAACGGATCTCATTTTAACTGGACAGATTTCATCTAAAATTGAAAAACAATGGTTATTAAATAGCTCTGTTAAGAAATCAACGCCGTTTTGCGGGGATAATGTTAAATTAAAAGCATCCGAGAAATTCTCCGCTGTGGAGGAATTTATGATGCGTGAGATAATTGTCCGGTGAACAGGAGACAAAGGCTCATGAAAAGACATGTTAAAAAGAATACAGTGATGATCAGAGATAAAAATGTCCTCAGAACAAATAGAATCAATATTCAAACCCAAAGTAAAAACAAGGTCCAGCGTGTGTCCTTTGTTATGTGTGGGGCCTGACACATGCTGGGTAAAATGAAAAGAATCCATAATGTTGATAAAACCTCTGGCAAAGAGGTCGGAGTCATCATCAACATGTATGTTAAAATCGCCAACTAAAAGCAGTCTGGACAACCTCATAGTAGAGGACAGGAAGTCGCTAAACTCCGATAAAAACAAGCTATTTGGGCCAGGTGGACGATACACCACAGCACAATAAAAAGGATCCTTACTTCCGATTTTAATAAGCTGTAATTCAAAGGAAAGAAAGTGTCCAACTTTCACTGAGCGGCAGTTGAAACGGCCCTGCAATGCCACCGCGAGACCTCCTCCACGACCAGATCCCCGAGGCTGGCTGATGACGGAATAGCCGTTCGGGCACATTTCAATGAGAGACGAATAGTCCAAGTCCCGCTGCCAGGTCTCGGTCAGAAATAAGAAGTCCAGTTTTTTAGAGGATATAAAATTGTTAAGAACGAACGATTTATTAGTTAATGATCGGGCATTAAAAAGCGCCATGTTCAGCGGGGTGGAAGCATCATTTTTGGCAGAGGCTCGAGTTAAAGGACATAAATACTCGGGGTTTGAGCCTTTACGCTCGTAGATTCCACTCACCGAGGGGATGAAAAGCCAGTCAGCAGGAGAGTCTGGATGAACCCTTCTGAGGCAGCATGGTCTCGGAGAGCCGGGCCCTGCATATCCAAGCAGGGACGTGGAAAACAAATTCCTCTCCATGGAGCTGTTCTGAGCATAGGTAACAAAGCACGCTCGACATCGCTTTCCAGTCAGACCCCGCCGCCAGAAAAGCCTAAGCTTCACCTGGATACCTGCTCTTCTTCCTCTTCTCCTCCGTGGTTTGCGGGGAACGCTGAGGACGCTTGCCGAGGATCCAGCCACTGGCGGAGGATGGAAAGTGCCAAAGGAGTGCGGAGGAAAGTGCGGAGGATGGAAAGTGCCAAAGGAGGAGGAGGATGAGACATCTTGAGCCATCATTGAAGATCGGATGGATAACAGCGTCAAACGATCATAAACCAAGGCAGCCAGTACATCATTGATACAAATAGAAAACAGCAGAGCAGAGACAAACAGCACGACGAAAGAGCGTGACAAACTGCACCCGGCAGCGGCAAAGCCAAACACAGGCGCCATCATACCGGAAGAGTGAGTTATGTTGGAAGTGATAGCAGAGCAGTACGTTTGAATTTTTTCAGAAATCTCTCAGTCAGAACATACTATATCATGCTTAGGTAACTAGCGAAACTAGCGAGCTAACTTCCGCTAACTTCCTGCTAACTTCTAACTCCGTTACATGTAATAAATTCTGTTTTCATGGATGCCTGGATGTTAAACTTCATAGTTACACCTGGTAAAGCAGCAATGCTGATCGTTGTATTAAAAATGAAGGAATTTAGACAGTTTTTAACTCTCAGTGATGCTGCAGTATTCGTTTGACTTTGGGACCTGAAGGAAAGGGAGTTTAGGACCCAGATTACTCCCAGATTTACGAGCACCTTAGTCCAACAAATACGGCAATAGACCCTGTGCACGAGAAAATTCTAACTTCGTGGTTTGAGACCGGATGTGGGGTTGTACATTTCCGGTAGCTTTACTTTGCGGTCAATCGCTACTGCGAAGATATACTCCAAAATCATGTTCAAAACTCGAAAACGGAAAGATTGCGTTAAGTTACAAAGAGCAGAAGGTGGGAACACTCACCCCTGTTGTGTCATAAAAAATCGAATGATCAATTTTGACGTTTAAAGAGTTTAGATCGATCAGTTGTTTACATCACTCAACACAAGCAGAACTGCATCACTGCAGCAGAAGACACATCGTCCACATTCAGAAGCACATCTCTGTATAGTGACTGGTCTTATGATTTAAACAGGCAAATGTTCAGCATTCAAACTACAGGTGAACAATAGTCAAACCAGATGTTTCCCCGTTATGTCGATATCAGCTAGTCAAGTACACACCTACACAGCATGTTAACAAACCGTGAAAAAAAAGCCGCACAAAAAATGAATGATTGCTGGTAAGGGTTTCTATACATTAGTATTTACGAAGGGTATGTTGTGACTCACCTTCAAAATTACAGTGGTCCCTCGCTATAACGCGGTTCACTTTTCACCTCGCTGTTTCGCGGATTTTTTACTGCAAGTTTGCATGCTTTTCTTTTTTACATCACATTGTGTCCTGCGTCCTGATCGCTGCAGACGATCTCCTCTGTGACGCCTCTACTGTACAGTACAGAATCGCTGAATCGATCGCTAGCAGTGTGACTCTGAAGTGGAGTGCTGTATATCCACGATGTCCACAAAACGTTTTGCACCGTCAAAAAATAAAATTGGCTACTTGATTTCACCTATCGCTGGTTATTTTTAGAACATAACACCCGCGATAAACGAGGGACAGCTGAGAAATATAACATTTGAATCCCTTTTCTCTTTTGCTCGACAAGTCGATGAACATCATTTACATATTGGGTAAATGCCCAAGACATCTATAGAAATGTAAATCACCGCTTGATTCATTCATTTGCTTAACTTGTTTTGGACCGTAAACCAGGCGCGAATAGGACACCGGAAACAAAGCTCCCCACAGGAGTTTCCGCACCGGAAGTAGCTAAGAAGCAAATTGAACACACTGACATAAGACAGGACCTTCAAAGTAAAACAGGAAACAAGAGACAATTCACAAGACAGACTTGACACTGAACTAAAAGCGACACATGGAAACATACACTAACAAAACTCAGGCCCGATACTGACACAGAACCAAAACCTAGGAACAAACAAAGACATCAAGAAATCAAAGATTAACCCTTTAAGACCTACCATAGAACCAAGTCCGCCAGAGCTTATATTATATTTTTACATGCTGTGGAGCCATTTCTGGGAGCATTTCAAGTTGCTATACATCAATATAACCATTACAGCCCAGATTCTAATAATATGTATGAATTAAGTGCATAGTAATTACATAAATTGCAAAAAAGTGTAATAAACTACAAAAAAATTGAAAATCGTTTTTGTTTTTTAACATATATTTCTAGTTAGAGAAATTTAAGAGGCTTATCCCTCAAAACTGTAAATACAAAAAAGTTGCACAAAATAGTTTCCCACCACAGGAAATTTATTTTGAGTGTCTTCATAGTTTTATTTTTGAAGTACACCAATTTTTATACACTGCAGGAAAAACGAAAATAAATATTATAATGCAAATTTGCAAAAAAGCAGCATATGCATCAAAATAAACTATTTCCAGCAGTGCAATATGAGTCCCAGAAACGACACAGAAAGTCATAAAGTCAAACATAACTTTTAAAAACACCAGTATAGGCTCATTGAGGCCCGGACGGTAAAAAACTACATTTCCGCGAAAATGACATCACTTCCGGTTTCGGGCAGGTCATGGCGGACATGCGATAGTTCGCGCTGACGTCTAATCCAATGTAGGAAGTGTTATGAACAGCTGATCGGATCGGCAAAGCGTGTCTCTGGAATATTATGTTTTTGTTGCTGCAAGTGCTTTTTATGCAGTTTTTGCAAAGCTATGTGTGGAAGGAAACTGTGACTTAGGACAAGCTGATGGCATAAGATGTAAGTACAACTCCTCAGGTTTCATATGCAAAAAAAATTATTGCGCTAGCTCACGTGGTTGCAGAGCTACCTGGATTTAAAAATAGTTACGCAAAACAGAGCGTGCCCGCACCGACCGGTTTTAAAGGGTTAACAATACAAAACAGAAAACGCTGGGTCACCGACCCAGGACCGTGACATATGGTATCTTTGGACAGAAGTTTTTGCTTAATCTTAAAATACACACACACACAGCAAATGTAAAGAGAGAGGCAAACCCAGGCCTGTGGGCTGTAATATGAGAGCTTATCAATCTTAGCTTATTAAAACTGCTTATGAGAGTGACAGTCAAAACCAAGGCCTGCCACTAAGCACGCTCTGCTTTATTTCTGTTTTCTTATCTTTTAGCCTAGTCCTCATTTAAAGACAAATATCATAGTGGTTTTCAAAATTAAGAACTCTATAAGCATTACGTTGACACCTGTACAGAGTTCCAGATGTTGGAGGCTTAAACACTGTATTGTGATTTTGATATTTTGCTATCTGTACTGTATTATGTTTGTTATTTTAAAGCATTTAGAACAAAAGCAAAGCTGATTACTTAAGGATGTCTGTCAACTACCAGAATCCTGCTGAATTTTTTTTATTCCATTATAGTTGAAATGGGTCATTAGCAGAAGAAAAACAATTCAAACCAAGCACATCACTCTATTCAGCATTTCTTCAAGTACTTCAAAGCTGGAGGCTCAGTAAAGTTTTCATACACGTTCTCTTTACAGCAGCAGATTACAACCGCCAGGCTGCTGATAATCCCTCCCCCAAATCTTCCTTCAGGCAACAGAAACCTGGGGCTCTGTACCAATGGGATGATTGATGGCTGCCTGGGGGCAGGTGTGGTCTGGTGTAAGATGACCAGTGCTCAAAACTTCCCCTCTTGCCCTCTTTCACGTCCAGAATAATCTATGTTAGGTGGAAACCCTGGAGTCATCCGCAAAAATATTCAGCTATACATGTATAATGGGCTTCTGGTTTCAACTCCAAATACTAGAAGCTCCATTTATATTCAGATAAATTGCTTTCTGATCAATGTTTATGAGCAGTGTGGTAATATATTTAATGTAGGAATGAAAACACTTACAGTACAAACTGCATTAGTGCAAAACACCCTGATAATAAACCACTCAAAGACTCAACAGAAGCACTCCAGGCTAAAGTAGGATGCAAGTCTTGGTGAAATCAGATTCATTATTTTGTGCTTCATCCTGCATTGAAATAAACCCAACAGTCATATGACCTGCTGTGAGCAAGCACTTTGGCGACAGTGGGAAGGAAAAACTCCCTTTTAACAGGAAGAAACCTCCGGCAGAACCAGGCTCAGGGAGGGGCGGGGCCATCTGCTGCGACCGGTTGGAGTTGAGGCAAGTGTGTGTGAAAACGAGTGAAACTGCCTCAAACTCAATATGAGCTCTTCAGTCGACAGAAAAACAGGTTAGTTCTCATTTAGCAACAAACTTCTGGGTGTTTCAAATAGTTCAAAACTTCAAGTATTGGATTTCAACAAGAACTATTTAGAAAAGATACATAGAGTTAACCAATAGAGGTTCAGTAACATGACCGGGTATAACACGAGCATCTTAGAAAGGAGGAAATAAAGATGGGCAGAAGCTCACCAATCTACACAACACTGTCTACAATTTGTAGAATCTATGTCAATTTCTCACTTACTGGAGGTTCAGATCAATTCAATTCATCATTTTTTTTAAATGAATATATTAAAATAGTTTTTAAAATAATGTATTTTCTCAATTTAAACAAATGAAGTTTTCTGTGTTCTATTGTAGATAAAATATGGATTTATGTGATTTGCACATCATTGCATTCTCTTTTTATTTACATATTTGTCACGGATTGCTGGGGCAAGCCATGTGTGAGTTATTAAGGACCCAAGATGCAGACTGCTACGGAAGTGAGCGAGCTTTATTAACATAAAGGAGAAACAAACAGGAACAAGGTGGACGAAAACCAAAACCTAAGAGTAACCTAAACTGGGAAAAGCTAAGCAAAAACAAACCTGAAACGCTGAAACCGTGAGACATGAAACCGAGATGCAGGGAGAACAACGTGGGGAGAATGCACAGGAAGATGGAGGGGAACAACACAGACGAACCAGCAACGAGGACGAGGGAACACACACTATAAATACACACACCAGTAATCAGGGGATGGGAAACAGGAGGGAAACACACCTGGGAGACATCACAGCTGACGAGGCAGGGGAAACGTAAACAGAACGCACTGACATCAGACAGAGACCTTTAAAGTAAAACAGGAAACACATACACGTAATGACACAGACTCAGAGACGCGGACTAAACACAGAGACCTTACTACACTAAAGGGGATACACAAGCAGGGATGACGCCAAACAGAGGGAACACAACTAAACCCTGGGGAACCCAAAACAACAGTCATAATACAAATAACTATCAAAAGTGAAAGTACACAACCGAAAACACTAGTGGTGGGCGGATCGATCCAAATATTGATAGTATCGATCCCAAGTCGGCATCGGTATCGGATCAATACTAGCCTGGTGAGATCGATTCTTTACTTTGAGTTCAGCTTGTTTGCTATGCTGTGCTTTCGGCAAAAACGAAACAACCAGGTCGCTGGACTCACCGCTCCTGTGTCAGCGGAGAGCAGGCACACTTTGCTCCCCCTCCCCGATTCTTATGTTTCGGTGTTGCGCTGACACGTCACGTGACTTAGACGCTTTGGGGGTTGTTAAGTTGTTTACATATTAATTATATATTTTGTTTTTGTTATTGAGAATTTTAATTGTAATTTTTGTATTATAGTTTATCAACAGTATTTGTTTTCATTTGTTTACTGGTTTGCGTGCACTTAAGATTAACAAAAAAAAAAAAAGATCGCCACCACAGCAGACCCGATGGCATTTTCATGCTTCGCAGCATCATTTATTCTTACAATAATCACACGGTTGCTGTAACAGTACATTCAACAGCTGCAGCTCTCCCGCTGACAGCCGTACACATCACCACCACCAAACCTGCAGCGGCATCGCAGAACACGCCCTGTCACATACCCCCATCGCCCGCTTCACCCCACCCCGCGAGCAGGCGAGGGAATCAGCCCGGACCATCGGCGCCCCATGCCCCAGCCCAGCGACGGGGAAGGTCCACTCTGGAGGTGGCCCACGCCTCCAGCGGAAGCCCCGGAGCTGGCCTGATGGCCACCCATATGGCAAGCAGAGGCGGAAGTGAGCTGGGCTCAGAGGCAGCTGGGCAAACATCACAAAAAACACTTAAGGTCATGAAAATTAGTTTCGATTTAGCAATTCAATGAGGCATCCACCTTATTTATTGAAAAGTATTGTATCGGTATTGGTATCGGCGATACTGGCCCGTATTTACTTGGTATCGGATCGATACCAAAATATGCAGTATCGCACACCACTAGAAAACACTGGGTCAGAGACCCAGGACCATGACAATATTACACTCATCCCAACATGCATCCCTCTTGATCATAAAGCCCTCAATGCAACACAGAGTTAGAGGTCATATTCCTAAAACATGATTTAGGGCCATGAAATGCAAGGGAAAGTCCCGTATATGGGACTTGGAGATGGATGGGCAGGCAGGTAGTCCTGTGATATGGTAAGAAATGCTCCATAGTTGATGACTTTGGTCATGAAGTACCTGAATGATGCCGTAAACATTTCAGCTCTGAAGGAGTGACTGAAGAAGTCACTTGGATGATGACGAAACGTTTCTCCCACAAAACGCTACATCCAGATGAACAGAATCAACTTTTGGAGATTTCAGCTCTTCCTTTTACACAAATACATTAAGAATGCTCATGCCTTCTGATCCTCAGGCCCAGTATATTGTTTTGCCATGATGTTTCTTTAAATAGCCACAACAGATTAGCAGTTAAGCTTTTCAAATGACAGCTAATGGCTCTATTTCTCATATGACCAACGTCTTTCTGTTCAATACAAGTTTCAGCTGCACTTGGATTTTTTTTTCCTTGAACTTAGCTGCTAATTAACATGCACACTATGATTTTACTGTTCCAGTTAACAATTTGCAATTTATTTCATCTACTTAATAAAATTGTGCTATGCTAAACTAAAGCCGATGACACTCTTAAGCAGAACAGCTAAAAATTCTGTCCTTGCATAATAATCGGGATCATCTTTATATAAAGTTAGTGAATTGTAGAAGGACGTTAATGTTGAAGTGATATGTGATCATTGTGTACTTTGTGAGAAAGAACAATTTTTTATTCACACGATGACAAGGACCTTGTGATTTTTATCCCCTCAGTGTCTCATCATCCTTTCGTCATCGCAGCACTTTTACCACCACTGGTTTTGTCCATGGTGCAAGAGCAGAAAGGTCATGGCCGCGATATCCCACTGAAACTCTGTGTGTGGGAGCTGTGCTCGGCCATATTTTCACTCTGTTGGCCTCTTTTCACACAATAGCAACGCAGTGCTACCCTCACTGCTATAGAAATGTCAGAGCACCTTCTCCACATGTGTGGGTGAACTGAGGAAGAGCATGTGTGAAAAGATGTGTGAACAAGAGACGCTGAGAGATGGAGTGTTCACTTCCAAACAAGACAGCAGCACAGAGGAGGATGAAAAGTGTGAGACAAACTGGTACCAGGCAGTTAATGTTATTTCTCCAACGTTATAATTACTTAGTCAATGAACTCCCCTGAGGACTTTGTACTTTAAAATGTAAAAATGCAGCCTTTTGGTGAACCGGCACTTTCTCTCATGTTGCATCATTATTTCCATCCTTGGACAACACAATGTAGCTCTATGTCTGTGAAGGTTCTCAGTCATCCAGGTCATCGTAGTCAAAGGAGCTTGCAAAGAAAAGCGTCTGGACTTCTTTAAGTCAGGCGATTAGAGGATCATCAGGGGGTCCTTTTGTCCCTCTGTGGGGGGATGCTCCCACTAGGTTTAAATCTGGGACTCTCCACCATTTGACCTTAGAACTGAAGAAGCTTCTCGGATGAGAAGTGAAACGTCTTCAAGCAACTTAAAGAAGTCCAGACGCTTTTCTTTGCAAGCTCCTTTGACTACAATGTAGCTCTGTTTCTCCAGGACTCACTTAAGTGTATACCGTAATGTTTGTGAATCTATTTACTTATTAAATCGAGGAGAATAACAAACTGTTTCAATACTGCTCTCAGTGCGTTTCTTAACCATTTCAAATTAGTTTTTGATCTTTCAGAATATGTTTCTAGTGAAAACTTTCATATAATTTGTCTTTCCCAGTGTGTAACAGCATATACCTGTACTGATTAATTCTCAGAGCAATGGGAAAGTCCAAGCAACTCAGTGAAGATCTAAGAAGAACTGCAAGTTTACCTTACAAGTTTGTACGGTTTCTTAGAGCTTTTTATAAAAACTTCAGATTCCAAGATCAAACAAGTTCTTCATATGTGTCACCACCGTGCTGAGATCGGGAAGCAGACCCAAACTGGGTAAGCATATTCAGGAACAAACCAAGAACCACTGACGCTAAAGGCACGTTTTGTAATTGTATAAGTGTAATAATTTTGATGGATTGGGCACTGCTGACACAGCAGCACCACTCTACACAAAGAAGCAAGTTGTAGATGGTGCCGAACAAGAAAGAAGCCCACGTGGACAAGCCAAAAGCCTTAGTGAGGAAACCCAGACGAATCAAGGATTCAGATATTTGGCCACAATAACAAGCAGGATGTTTGAATAAGTAAAGAGGAGGTTAAGAAGACGGTACCAGCTGTCAAGCATGGTGAGGGTAACATCACGCTCTGGGGCTATTTTAATGCCAGTGCACTGGTAGGTTCCACAAAGCGGATGAAATAATGAAGAAGGAGGACTACCTCCAAATTCTTCAGCTTCATAAACCATAAGCATAAATCATTCCTTTGCAAGTGATCAGTTAGCTGTTTTATATATTTTACTCTTTCAAGATTGTTTCTGAAATAAGGTTAGAAATTGTCTGTAATTAGCAAAGAGAACTGGGTCAAGCTTTTTGAGTAATGGTTTTAATCACTGCGGCTTTACAGCTCGTGGTATGTAACCCGATAACACGGACAAACTGGTCATATTAAAAGTTGTAGCACTAACGCTCTGGGGTCGCTGGACGTGCCGGCACGTCAAAATCACATGACCAGTTTAAGATGACACAGCTACAAGATGCAGCGCGTCAGAGTCTCCATTTCAACTTGGGTCGAAAGTGCGGACTTCAAACTATATACCAGTTTTTGAATTGTGTCGATGGGCCACGTAAAACCAGAGTTATGATAAAAAATTCACGCGATGTTTTTTTCTTTTTTTTTTTTTTTTTTTTTTTTTTTCTTTTTTTTTGCCTGTCCCATTTGGTTCTTTAGCCGTCAGAATTGTTGTCTGAAGACCAACAAGGATACCCAATGGATTTATTTTGCCAAATGGATCATCATGGCATTGCCGTATTGGTCCATTTGATCAACCTTTGTTTTTATTATTTATTTTATTTTATTTTCAGTTGTTACAGACGGGACAGACATGAGTGAAGGATAGGAAAGGGAGAAAGAAAGAGGAAGGAAAAGAAAAACAGAAGGGGAGAGGGACAGTGAGAAAGGGGGGGAAAAAAAATATCTCCGGGATCACCTGTTGAGAGAAAAAGAGTAGAAAACAAGCAAAAAAACAAAACAAAACAAAGCAACATACTATAGACAACACCATCGCATTAATCTAGCTAAGTGTAAACAGCAGCAAATACCAAATATTGAACGTTGTTGTGCAGCACGCAGGACAGACAGCGCACAATGTGCTTTGAAGTAGCAGCCAAAAAAGGTGTGATTCAAGTCTACGAACAGCGAACACCTGTGTGCACACCTGTGTGGATTGGCGCGCTTGTATTCAAATGGTTTCCCCATGTAGTGGTCTGCAAGAGGATGTAGAGAGCCATAGCCCTGTCCCCCAGGGCATGAAGCAGGCATGGGGGAGATCCAGGCCCCAGACATCCAGAGGCCCCAGAGTGCAAGAGCCCAAGGAGGACCACCGGAGGGGCATCCGTGCCACCTTCATGGGAAGGGCTGAGGATCCCCAGACGAGGGGTCACCCAGTAGCCACCAGGCAGAAACTAGAGGGGGCTGCACCGGCGTGCCCGCCGGCTCCGCCGGCAGCCAGCTGTGCCAGAGTGAACCGAGCCGCAGGCACAGAGGCTGGAGGCCCGAGGGCCCTCCGCGCCCCGGAAGAGGCCTGACCGAGCAGCAGGCGCCAGGCCCCGCCAAGTAGCCACCGGGAGTGAGCTGGCACATGACCTGAGCGCCCAGCCCCAGACACCAAGAACCACCAATGCACCGACACCTGAGGGCATCAGTCACCGGCAGGGAGTGTGGTGAGGGGAGATAGGCCTCCACACTTGGAGGGCCTGGGAGTTCCCAGAGAGGTGGAGTCTAAGACCCGACCTGACATATAGACACAGACAAACAGGCACACACAGACACAAACATGCATTCCCACCCTCATGCACACATATACAAACACTCAGCACTCACCCAACGTAGGAATAAACGTAAATGGACATGTACACACAATCACACTCCCCAAACATACTCTATACCCCGGGTCCAGGTATCCTCGCCCCCAGAGGGGGAAACGGCACCCAGACCCAAGAGATGTTACCCTTCCCTCCGGGGTGGAGGCAAGCAGACCGCCCCAGGCTCCGCAGCAGCAGGGAGGCCAATCGGACAGCCAGCATCTCTTCCCAGCCCCCCCGCCCCGATGGCTAGCAGAGAACGGGGGTGTGTTAAGACCCCATACCCTCCTCCTCCCGCTCAAGTGTAGTGTTGCTGCGTGTTGCTCTAAAGTGTATTTAAAACAAGGGAGAGCATGGTGCTGCTGCCAGAGAGCAGCAGGTGTTAGCACAGCCCCTCCCGAGAACCCTCAATGTCTACATGGATTTAAAATTGAGAGGTGGGCACCGGCGCCAGAGGTAGGTTTGAATACACAGACCGTCTACTGGATGCCGTTAGCGTGCCCACCCTCAAGGCCCTATATATATATATATATATATATATATATATATACATATACACATACATACACATATACATATACATACATATACATACATACATACATACACATACACATATATATATACATATACATACATACACACATATACACATACACACACATACATACATACATACATACACACACACATATATACATACACATATATACATACACATATACATATACATGTGTGTGTGTGTCATGAGAGTGCAAGTAATGTGGATGTCTAAGTTGTGAGATAAAATTGAGGCACAGGTGGCCAGAAGAGGACAGAGGGGGGGGGAATGTCTCCCCTGCACCCTGGTGACACACCCGCACCCCAAAGCCCTACCTGTGTGGGTGGGTGTGGTGGAGCGGGAAGAGGGAGGCAGCCGGGGATGGGGAGGAAAAGAAGGGAGGGGAGGGTGTCCCTCACTAGGGCCAGCTCCCCCGCTGACCCCAATAGGCACCCCCGTCCTCTGGTATCCACTAAGGCAAGGGAGCCCAGGCCCATCCAGACCGGGGCCTACGGCAGCAGCACCGCCAAGCCCCACAGGACCCGGGGCAGCCCACCCTACCCCACCACAGAGGAAACTCTACCCACCCCAACATTAAATCATCTCCCAGACTACACAAGACACAGACACCCAGGTTAAGTTTATTCTCCACCTCTCCTATGTCTCTCCCCCACCTGCAGAGTGGACTCCTGCAAAGATGGAACAACCTCCCTGCCAGTTGAAGAGCCCCCCGGTTAGGCCGATGCACAAGAGGCCCCCTGCGCCAGGGCTGAGCCCCCGTGCACCCACCCGCCCACAACCTCGGCGACACACCGACGAGGACCGAAGCCCCCAAGGCCCAGCCAGAGCCCCAGCACGGAGGCGAAGCACCCCCGAACCCCAAACCCCCACGCCCGCCCCGAATCCACTCAGGGGCAGCCAGGCCACCAGGCCAGTAACCCACGTCCGCCAGCACAGACCATCCTCCAGCCCCGCTGCACGCGGCCACGAGGGGAACCACCTCTGAGAGCGACCAGAGCCACTAACCAGGTTATGAACACAACCCCCGGGTTAAGCCCTCCAGGGATAACGTCACTAGGGGTCCTCCAGGTGCCCTAAGCCCATCCCAACCTCCACATCAACCACAATAGCCAAGGCGGGACCAAACCACGACCCCCCAACCCCACTAGGTGATGGAGCCGATCAAAGGAGCCCAGAGGGATTGATCTAATGTGGTGGCAGAGGCTATATCGAGACTAATGTGATCTATTAGATAGTTTCTATATTGGCTAGAATTAAGATTATTTTTATTTTTCCAGTTCATGAGGACCGTTTTCTTGGCGATGCATAGGGCAGTAAAAACCATGTGGACTGTATTAGTTTCTGTAGTGACATCATCCAAATTTCCCAACAAGCATACTAAAGGGGAGGTTGGAATTTTACATTTCAGACACTTTGATAAGTCTTCACATATCTCGTGCCAAAACTTCTGCACTGGTGGACAGAACCAAAGAGCGTGGATGTAATTGTCTGGTGTATTGCCTTGACAGTGTGAGCAGTTGTTGGCGGATTTAAAGCCCATCTTGAACATTCGATGACCTGTATAGTGCACTCTATGCAGTATTTTGTATTGTATTAATTGCAGATTGGGATTTTTAATCAATTTAAAGGTTTTTAAGCACATCTGAGACCAGACGTTTTGGTCTAAGCTGACTGATAAATCTGCTTCCCACTTTGCAATAGGAAGGGATATTGATTCATCTATTTTAGAAAGTGTTCTGTATATTTTAGATAATAGTTTGGGGGATTTAAGAGTAAGAAATTGAACCACACTTGGTGGTGTTTGTAATTCAACTTGACTGAGGTTAAATTTCTTTTTTACTATGGATTTAATTTGTTGATATTCTAAAAATCTTTTCTTGTTGATCCCATATTGTGTAACTAGTCTGTCAAATGGAATAAATTCTGTTCCCTCTAATATATGTTCTAAGTATTTAATTCCTTTACAACTCCATTCTGGGAAATTAATCATATTATTGTTTTGTAATATGTCAGGGTTATTCCAGATAGGTGTACGTTCGCATGGGATTAATGAAGACTCCGTTATTTTTAGAAACTCCCACCATGCTGTCAGAGAAAAGCTGATGTTGATGCTTTTAAAGCATTCATGTCTTTTGATGTTTGAGCTAATAAATGGTAGGTCTGAAATCTCTAGATCATTGCATAGTGCCTGTTCAACATCTAGCCAGGGCTCATCTAAGAGGGTACATTTTAACCATTCTGAGATGAACTGAAGCCTGTTGGCTAAGAAGCATTGGTGAAAATTAGGCAGATCTAATCCTCCTCTATCCTTGGTTTTTTGTAGCGTTTTTAAGCTGATACGCGGGGGTTTATCTTTCCAAAGGAATTTAGAAATATGTGAATCCAGAGATCTGAACCAATCTTGTGATGGTTTGTTGGGGATCATTAAAAATAAGTAATTTATTTTTGGCAAGATCATCATTTTTATAGTGGCGACCCTTCCCATGAGTGATATGGGTAGAGATTTCCATCTAGTCAGATCGCCTTCTACTTTCTTTAGAAGTGGGATGTGGTTTAATTTAATTAAGTCTGAAAGCTTAGGAGAAACATTAATACCTAAATATTTAATATTTCCAGATTGTAGTGGGGCAGAAGATGAATTATGGAAGGAGCAGTTAATGGGAAGAACTGTAGATTTTGGCCAGTTAATTGAATAATCTGAAACTCTTGAAAACCAGTTTATTAGAGTAATTACCTCAGAGAGGTTGGTTTGTGAGTTTTGCAGAAAAAGCAACATATCATCCACATAGAGACTGATTTTATGTTCTACGTTCTTACATTTTATGCCCTTAATTGTTGTAGCCTGTCTAAATGCTGCTGCTAGAGGTTCGATAAAAATTGCAAAAAGTGAAGGGGAGAGTGGGCATCCCTGTCTGGTGCCCCTCAGAAGACAAAAGCTGGAGGATGTCTGGTCATTTGTTCTGATATGAGCTGTTGGGGAATTGTATAATATTCTTATCCAATTTATGAAAGAGTTTCCAAAACCAAATTTGTGTAAAGTTGCAAATAAAAATTTCCAGTTAACTCTGTCAAATGCTTTTTCTGCATCTAGAGATAATATTATGGTTTCAATGTTTTTATTGTATGAGTAGTCTATTAAATTAAGTAATCTACGAGTGTTTGTTGAGGAGTGCCGACCTTTTATGAAACCAGTTTGGTCAGGATGAATTAAGAGGGGGGTTATTTTCTCTAATCTCTTTGAGAGAGCTTTGCAGATTATTTTAAGGTCTACATTTATAAGGGATATTGGACGATAACTTGAGGGAAATAAAGGGTCTTTTCCTGGTTTTAGCAGGAGACTAATGTTGGCAGAATTCATATTTGGTGGTAGTCTGCCATTTTTCTTGATTTCCTGCAACAATCCATGGAATACTGGTGCCAAAATTGTCCAGAATTCTTTGTAGAATTCTGCAGGAAAGCCGTCTGGACCTGGAGCCTTGTTATTGGGCATACTTATCAGGGCTTCCTGGAGTTCACCTGGCGTCAGTGGCGAATCCAGTGCCATTGCTTGACTGTCTAGTAATTTTGGAAGAGTTACGTTGTCAAGAAACAAATCAATTTCATTTTTAGACGGGTTTATTTGTGGTGAATATAAAGTTTCATAGAAATCCCTAAAAATGTTGTTTATTCTTCCAGGGTCATATATTGTGTTCCCCGATAAATCTTTAGTAGCACATATAGTTGTTTTTTCTTTATTTATTTTTAACTGGTTTGCTAGAAATCGACCTGATTTGTTACTGTGTTCAAAATTCTGCAAGCGAAGTCTTTGTACAAGGAATTGTGTTTTTCTATTAATAATTTCATTTAATTCTAGTTTTGTTTTGCATATTTTGTTCATTACTTCTTGATCTTGGTGGAACGCGTAGGCTTCTTCTAAGGATTTGATGGTTTTTTCTAATTCCTGAATATTTTTGTTTTCTTCTTTCTTTTTGTGTGATGAGAAAGAAATTATTTTACCTCTCATCACAGCTTTTCCTGCTTCCCATAGAACAGAAGCAGATGTTCCGGGAGTGTCATTAAAGTCTAAATATGAAATCCATTCCTTTTTAAAATATTTAATAAAGTCTTCATCTTTAAGTAGTGATGTGTTAAATCTCCAGTTTTTACTTGGCGTAGTATTATTCTTGTGCATTAGTGTTAAAGATACAGGAGCATGATCGCTGACAGCTATAGGGTGAATCTCAGTGTCTGAAATGTCACTCAGCAGTGAGCTGCTGACCAAAAAATAATCCAGACGAGAGTAGGAGTGATGAACATGTGAGAAGAAAGTATATTCCTTACTGTTGGGGTGAAGGGAGCGCCATGCATCGCAAAGGCCATAGTCGCTCATATACTGTTTGATTATATTTGTGGATTGCCAATTGCGCTGAGTTCCTGTTGTGTTGAGCCTATCCATTTCTTCATTTAGTCCAAGGTTGAGGTCGCCTCCAAGAATGAGTGTGCAATCAAGGTGTTCAGAGAGTGCACTAAAAAATCCGTGGAAGAATGAGGGTTCATCAACATTTGGACCATATATACTTACAATACATAGTTTTTTGTTCAATATTGATAGTTTAATAATTAGAAATCTACCCTCTGGATCTATAACTGTATCGAGTACTGTAAAATTAACATTTTTATGTATTAAAATTGCTACTCCTCTTTGTCTAGAATTATAACAAGCTGCAAACACATTAGGAAACTCAGGTGTTTTAAGTTCGTTTAAACCTGTAACAGGTCTGTGAGTTTCTTGTAATAAAACAACATCTGCCTGTAGTTTTTTAAGCTGGTTAAATATCTTTAACCTCTTTCCTCTGGTGCCAGCCCCATTTACATTCCATGTGACAAACCTCAGCATGCCCATAATTGTGTGTGTATGTCTAATGATGTAAGCTGGGTGTTTCGTTTAGACGGGTGGAGAGAATGTGGAAACATCACTTGTTTGTAAATAGAAAGAGAAAAAAGTGTGGCGATAGGCTCTATAAGTCTGACTATGTGTGTGACTATTCACTAATATGAACAAGCGTGGCTTGTGTATGTGTCCTGTAAGTCTGTGCTTGCTGTGAGGCTGTTGTAAATGTGCTGCCGTTGAGCGCATGTGTTTGCGTGATCGTGGTGTGAAAATATGGAGAAATAGAGGGTGTTGTTTGTGGGTGAGTGGGGAAGTAGGTGATCACAGCAGTGAAAGACAAGAGAAAGAAAGAAACCACATAAACTGTGAGCGACAACAAAAAAAAGAAAAGAAACGGAAACATTCCAATTAAAGTAATGACGGAGGGTGACGGTGTTATATCTGCTATGACATCATACTGATATTACTAGGTTAAACCCATGTTAAAGGAAAAAGTGTGAATGAGTAAGAAAAGAATGTAGCGGGTTCTTATCTGGAGTGCAGTCAATATAACCACGGTGTGGTGCCGGGGTCGCGGTAGAGCTGTCCGTCCACGTAGAGCCGGTCCACGGCGATGACAGCACGGGAGCCTTTCAGGATGAAGCTACGTCGGACTGGGAACAGGACCTTGCGTCGTTCCAGGATCTCTTTGGGGAACTGGTCGTTCACGCTGAAGTCCGTTCCTTTCAGTTCCCTGCCGCGACTCTTCACCTGTTCCTTCTGTTTGAAATGACCAAATTTGGCCACAATAGGACGTGGTCTCCCGGTCCGCGACCTCACGCCCCCCAAGCGATGCACTCTGTCGAAGGCGATGTTCTTTACGGTGTCCTCCGGCAGCTTCAGGTGGATTTTAATGAAGCTTTTCACCGTTGCCTCCGCGTCCTCTCCGGTAGATTCTGGAATACCAGAAAAAACAAGATTATCTCTCATGCTACGGGCTTGTAGATCGATAACGGACTCTTTTATTTTTTTATTTTCAGTGTTTAGCTGGGTCACGTTATCAGCGAGAGATTTGACCGACTCCCGTAGCGTGGCATTTTCAGCGGCAAGCGTTTCCACCTGCTGCTGGCTGAATTCCAGGGATTCTCTCAGAGATTTAAATTCCCGGTGTAAAATCTCCACCAGGGACAGCCTCGCATCGAAACTGGACAATCGCTTGTCGATTGACTCCAGGATATCTGCGATGTCTTTGCCGGCAGGCGATGTTGTGCCGGGGGAGTCTGCCGGGCGACATCTCTTCGATGACGGCGTCTCGGTTTTGACCGGGGAAGATGCACTCTGGGCCTTCTTCATTACTAACTCTTGGAAGTAGCGGTCGATGTATTCTTGGAGAGCGTCTAAACTCTCCCCGTTGTCCTCCAGGGTGTTAGAGATGATAAGACAGATGTTGTTAGTTATATGACAGTTGGTTAGTTTATTTGGCAGTACTGAAGCTTAAGGAAACTTTGTTAAACTCTACGCTACCATTCGCTTTTTTTTTTCCGCCAAATCTCCGGCGTCTGACGTCACCTACAACATGGGTTGCTTACCTTACCCCAGTTTTTAACTCTCAGTGACGCCGCAGTGTTGATTTGACTTTGGGACGTGAAGCGGATGGATTTTTGGACCCAGATTGCTCCGCAAGGCTCCTGACTACAGTAGCTGTAATGCTCCCTAAAGAGTTTAGATCGATCAGTTGTTTACATCACTCAACACAAGCAGAACTGCATCACTGCAGCAGAAGACACATCGTCCACATTCAGAAGCACATCTCTGTATAGTGACTGGTCTTATGATTTAAACAGGCAAATGTTCAGCATTCAAACTACAGGTGAACAATAGTCAAACCAGATGTTTCCCCGTTATGTCGATATCAGCTAGTCAAGTACACACCTACACAGCATGTTAACAAACCGTGAAAAAAAAGCCGCACAAAAAATGAATGATTGCTGGTAAGGGTTTCTATACATTAGTATTTACGAAGGGTATGTTGTGACTCACCTTCAAAATTACAGTGGTCCCTCGCTATAACGCGGTTCACTTTTCACCTCGCTGTTTCGCGGATTTTTTACTGCAAGTTTGCATGCTTTTCTTTTTTACATCACATTGTGTCCTGCGTCCTGATCGCTGCAGACGATCTCCTCTGTGACGCCTCTACTGTACAGTACAGAATCGCTGAATCGATCGCTAGCAGTGTGACTCTGAAGTGGAGTGCTGTATATCCACGATGTCCACAAAACGTTTTGCACCGTCAAAAAATAAAATTGGCTACTTGATTTCACCTATCGCTGGTTATTTTTAGAACATAACACCCGCGATAAACGTGTTTTTTTCTGAACAAAACAGTGGTGTTTACAGCGGGATGGACGGTAAAAACAGCATTTTCTACAGACAGCGCTAGCAAACACTCTCCGCTTGCGAGTGAAAAAAGAAAAAGAAAAAACACCCCTTCCCTATTGGTGTTAGAGTTCACCATGTCAGCCAATCAAAAAAAATGATATGGCAACATGTGACATTTGGTTGTTTAGGGAGAAGGGGAAGTTTTTAGGAGTGACACCCGCAACGGAAAGCGGGCGAGCAAAACAAAGAGAGAGAGATTGTGCGACTTTTCATATGTGAGACATTAGTGAAATTTAGCGTGTTTGGAGGCTATAGTTAGTGTGTTGTGTAGGAAAACTGGACTGATGCACCTCCTGCTGTCAGACCTGCAGAGTTTAGACCTTTGGTGTTCTCCTCTGTCTTATACTAAACACAAACTACATTTTTTGGACTGGCACAAATAATTTGTGTGCCTTCTTATTTGATGCAGCACACCTGATTGTTCTGTAAATAGATTTAAATGGTTATATAAAAAATGCCTGAGGCCTTGGCTGCATTTTTAGGTAAATAGTACCATATAACTTTGTTGTTTGCAAAACTTGTGCATAATTTTTAGAAATGTACAATTTCTATTTGCATTTCAAGTTATGAAAATGATTCGTTAAAACATGTTTGTGGGTTTCACAGTAAAAAATATAACTTTTTTCTACTTGGATTTTGAATTTTTTTATCTAAATTTAGATCAACTGTGCTAATATAGTATACTAAAATGAAAAAAAGAAGAAGAAAAGTGCCAGATGGGACAAAAGACAATTTGTGCAAAGTATGACAGAAGAGGCAGAAACAGCAGCCAAGCAGAACAATATGAAGAGAGTATATGAGATCACCCGGACCTTGTCAGGAAAGAGTTTCAAAGTAAGCCAGTCAAGGACAAGAATGGGACAACCAGCACAAGTGATGAAGAGCAAAGAAGAAGATGGGTGGAACATTTTGAAGAGATCCTGAATCGACCACCACCGCAAGCAGTTCCCGACATACCACCAGCAGAAGAGCCCCTCTGTATCAACACCAATCCACCAACCAAGGCAGAGATCACCAAGGCCATCAAGTCCTTGAAAAATGGAAAGGCACCAGGGCCTGACGGCATCCCTCTGTCATGGTCTGCAGTGGGTGGCTGGAATTTCCATAAGGCTCCTGAACCTACCTGGGATCTGCCCCTGGGCAGGGCCAACTCCTCCAGCTCCTGCACACCTGGAGCCTATTGCAGGCAATCAAGCCAGAGGGATTTAAGCCACACGTTGATGTTCATTCACTGCCAGTTCGTCATCAACACATGTTGGTAACAGGCCTTATACTTCAAGTTCTTGCTCTGATTTATCTTGTTAACCAGACTCTCTTGTGCTGCAGTTGCTGTATTCACCTTGGCTCACGCTCCACCTCCAGACTCAGGATACCAAGCAATCATTTTGAAAATCTCTCTGTGCCTCACCTGCCTGCCCTCCTGCCATCACACTCCATCTGAAGCCCCGGATCTCAGGTCAGCCTTTCCACGCCACTCAGCCCTCCCTGGATTCTCTCACCCCCCTCTCAACACTCCATGTCCCCTACTGCAAGTAAGAATTGCTACTCTTGCAACTTGCCACTTCAGAGCTGCCTCCACTACCTCCCTAACTCCACTATCTTCTCTCTTCAGTGTGACTGTTCCCTGCTCAGCTCCACTCTGCATCTCAGGCCTCATTCCCTCGCCCTAGCCACGTTTCCCAGGCCACGCCTCGTCAAACTCCACGTCTTATTGTTTTTTGTCTTTGCTACGTTTTTTTGCACTTATGCCTAATAAATTGTCACATCATCTGCTGTCTCTGCTCTGGGTTTCTGCACCTGAGTCCTGTTCAGTACAGGCCACTCGGCCCCGTGACACCCTCCAGAAGCCCTCAAGGCAGACGCGGCAGCAGCAGCGGAGATGCTACATCCGCTCCTAGTGAAGATATGGGAACAGGACCAAGTGCCTGCTGACTGGAAGCTTGGGTACCTGGTGAAGCTCCCCAAGAAAGGCGACCTATCCCAGTGTGGCAACTGGCGAGGAATTATGCTGCTGTCCATACCAAGCAAGGTGTTGACCAGAATCATCTTAGAGAGACTGAAGGAGGCATTGGACAAGAGACTGAGATGAGAGCAGGCAGGATTTAGACAAGATAGATCATGTACAGACCACACCGCCACTCTGCGCATTATCATCGAGCAGTCTATCGAATGGCAGTCTCCCTTGTACACAACCTTCGTCGACTTTGAAAAAGCCTTCAACAGCATCAACAGGGAGACCATGTGGAAACTGATGCAGCACTACGGAATCCCCCAGAAGCTCATCAACATCATCCAACAGCTTTATGAATCCTCGTCCTGCCAGATCATCCACAATGGAAAACTGACCAACCCCTTTGCAGTGAAAACCGGAGTGAGGCAAGGCTGCATGATGTCAGCGACAATCTTCCTGATTGTCATGGACTGGATCATTAGAAGAACCACAGAGGGCAGCAACACCGGTAGCCAGTGGACCCTCACCAAACAGCTGGAGGACCTGGATTTTGCAGACGACATCAGCCTTCTGTCTCATAAGCAGCAACATGCACAGTCCAAGCTTACCCGGCTCGTTGAGGAGGCAGAAAAGATCGGCCTGAAGATCAATGTCAGAAAAATGAAGGTGATGCGGTTGAACAACCGACAAGAACATCCACTGCAGCCACAGGGAGAAAACTAGGTGGAAACCAACCGCTTCGTCTACCTAGGAAGCATAGTCAACAGCGACGGCGGCGCAGATGAAGACGTTAGGAGCCGGATCAACAAAACAAGGCTTGCGTTCAACACCCTGCGACCCATCTGGAACTCCAAAGCCTTATCTCAGCACAGCAAGATCTGCATCTTCAACAGCAATGTGAAAGCAGTCCTTCTGTATGGGTCCAAGACGTGGCGGGTGACCAAGACCACTACCAGCAAGTTACAGATTTTCATCAACAAGTGCTTGCGACACATCCTCAACATCAGATGGCCTGAGAAGATCTCAAACACAGACCTGTGGAAGAGAACCAGCCAGAACCCGGTTGGTCAAGACATCAAGAAGAGAAAATGGGGCTGGATAGGCCACACACTTCGAAAACCACTCGACAACGTCACAAGGCAAGCACTGGACTGGAACCCACAAGGAAAAAGGAAAGTGAGGAGACCCAAACAGACGTGGAGAAGATCTGTCGAGAGCGAAGTGAAGGCCGTCGGAATGACGTGGACCCAGCTAAAGAGAGCAGCCCAGAACAGAGTCCGTTGGCGTGGTGTTGTTGCAGACCTATGCTCCCCCAGGAGTCAACAGGAAAATTGATTGAAAATGAAAAAATAACTCAAATTTCAGATATTTGAGGTTGTGCTGAAAATAATGATACCAAATAAGGCAAGAAAAACATATTTTAAAGGTGAAATATAGAGGTAAAATTAAAAGTAGTCAAAAACGGCCAATTATAGCCTGGACCCCAGAGGGTTTCGGCAGCTGTGGCTGCAACTGTAGCTGCCTCCACCAGTGTGTGAATGTGAGAGTGAATGACTAGTGGAATTGTAAAACGCTTTGAGGGCCCCCGAAAAGCACTATATTAATGCAATCCATTATTATTATTATTATTATTATTATTATTATTATTATTATTATATCTTCAAATATCTCAAAAAAGAATTTTTGGAATAAACCTGGAACTGATGTACTGTGGTCCTTGAATGTGGCATTCGATTTGTCTGATATATATTTTCTCTCTGATAGCCAAACATTACCATCTGAAAACTCATGTAGAGCACCGTGGCCTTGTGTTACACCAACAGACACACTGAACATCGTTTAGAGATAAAACGATTATTGCTGCTTAAGGATCATTCTGCAAGTATTGCATATGGCAGTATTATATATTATTCTTATTTTTGTTATTGTTATTACTAATGCTGGAACTGTTTGCACCCCCGAAGGAACTAAAGTTTAACATGTTATCACTTTTAAAACTCCTGACAAATGATAAATGCAACACATGATAAATGCTTCACTGAGTGACTGGGTTAAATGCAGAGAGGATTTTTCCCACAGGGATCTATAAAGTATCTATAAAGTATACATTAATGCCAAGTCTTTAAAAACCACACTCTAACTCTAAGCCTTGTACTGATATCTACAGATACTGGGGAAATTGCAATTCGCCATTCTTACAGCCCACACTGCCCTCATATCTTCCTTTTTTGTTTCATATACCAAAGACAGGTAAGTGCAGGCTGCTGACCAGGGCTGGTTCCCATTCTTATGTTCAGTGCAGTGCATCATTCATCGCCCGGCCTGGCATCATTGCTGACTGCTCCATTTCCCAAAGTCCAGTCAAGCTGCAGCGATCTCAACATTTGCAGTTGCGTATAATCTGTCAGAAACTGTGCTTTTCTGCGGTCTGTAACACTTGCTAGCAGCTTTATGTTTTTCTGTCTGCCTCCCACATACTGTTCTCTGTACTCGTACTGATACTCGTAGCTTGAAGCGTTGTTGATTTTGTGTAATGAGCTACTGGTGCTGCTGCCTGGAAACTGGGCCAGGCTTCGTTTTCACTGCTGCTCACTTACACACAAATGTTTTTGTGGGGTGTGGAGATTGTTGCTGCTGTTGTGTCAGTGTGTGTAGGCACCATAGCTGGTAGATTAGATGACCGCAGAGCTCCGTAGGAATTTCTTGGGTTTAGTTTTTGATTTACCAACAGCGCCAGGAAAAGTTTTTCTTTGCAAATTTCCCTCTTTTGTTAAATTTAATCACGAGGCATGTTTTTTTCTTTTACATGACTTGGCAGTAACAATAATTCCTAAAGCATAATCCCTGACTTTTTCCTGATTTTCCAACAGCATCATGAACAGAAACTCTATGAGATCTAAGACATCATCAGTAATGAACCCAGCCTTACCGCAATCCTACAGTCAGAACATGTAACACTGTAACACCTAGTGATGCGCGAATCATAAACGAATCGTTCAGTACTCGAGAATCACTTTACTGACTCGTGAATCATGATTCACAAGCCCAACTGACTCACTGACTCATCCCTGTTGCTTTTAACAAACTAATTTCATTAGTAGAAATATATCTAGCTTATAATTAAAATTGTGTGGAAAAAAGCAACAGCCAGCTTCTTAACAAAAACATTTCTGCTCTGAACTGGAAGAAAAAACCCTGAGTAGAAGCTCACATCAAGACAATAGCTCCTCGGTTCACAGTAGCATCGCTCTGCTAACATGCTAACAGCACATTTGAGTTACTCACCCCCTCCCTCCTGGCTCACAGTTTCTTCTTCTTCTTGGTTGGCAACCAATGTTAAGGAGCATTACCGCCCCCTGGCTCACAGCTCAGTGGACATTTAGATGAGAAAATATATATTTGACACATTTGAGGAAAATACTAATAAAATAAAAATAAACAAAATAAATGTTCCCTTTGCTCTTTTTTGCTCTATAAAAATAGTTGTTTTTCTTTTTCAATCACTCATCTTAGCAGTAGGATTTACATGAAAAGAGAAACCAATTAAGTTTGAGTGAAAATGTAAATTTTTTGCACTCTCTGGTCAACTGACTCAGTGACTCAAAGGACTCTAAAACCCGATTCACTTTGGTGAGTGACTCATTAAAACTCGATTCAGTAAAAAGAATCGAATTTACCATCACTAGTAACACCTAGCTCTATGCAGCTCATCAGTTGGAGATTAACTTTGTGAACTCTAAATCAATACCCGACCCTGAAGCCTTTAAAATACGTATTTTCTTTTACTCAAATTTCCTGGGCAATTGAAGCAAAGGGGGAAAAATATTCTAACTTATTTACATGTTTGCTTTTCTCCAAAACTTAAACTGGGCTCGTCACAGATTATAACTTACACATCAGGAGGTAATAGGTCAAAATTTAAGTCAAAGTCACATCCACGTTTACTGCTAATCAAAAACATATAACTTACAATAATAGAGGGGAGAAAAACCGACTAGATATAGTTTTTTAATGCAATCTTTGTCTCTCCGGAGAGAAATAACTATCAGTCAGCACAAACGCTGATGAGAGTCGGTTGCTGCCACACTAGTCATTTGTTGCAATTTGCTGCTCTTTGAGGGTTTTTAAATGAGTCTTTGAGAACAAAAATAGCTGCCATTAGCTCCTGACTGTTGGTTGATTGAGAGACATTAGCTGCTGCCTGCGGAACCGCCTGGCAGAGAGAATGAAAACACATAAATCCTTCAGAGGAAGGCTTGTCAAACCCTCATGAAAATCTTTTATCACAAAAACAGGAAGGCTCCAGCAGCACTGTGTTACAGTCGGCAGAGCACGGTTTAAAATTAAATTTGGTGACACGAGTAATATGATACAGCGTTTTCCATTTTGGAGTTTCTGCTTTTCTTTGTTTCCTTTAAAGGTCAGCGGTGTCAAGAAAGTTTGGGCAAGAGTGCAAACTTGTGAATTTGAAAGCTTTCACCTTGCCGGCAACAGCTCTGGGAACTTTAATAATATCCAGGAAATTCTAGCAGAACCTTTATGATTTATGTTTTCACAGCAGGGTCAAAATCATCTCATTTACAAAAACACAGAGCAAAACATTGACTTCATTTATTGCTTCCTGTCATCTAAATGCTCTGTCTTAATGGCAACAAATTAGTCAAAACTTTATGAGTAAATTCTTTTCTTTTCTTTTACTTTACTCTCATTTACTGCTCATTTTTTTTATTAGTTATTTAAGCAGCAGTAATAACTATTAGCTTTAAAGACATTATGTCCGCTGAGCTTCCAAAGTTTCAAAAAGTCACTTCCTGTTTCACAAATTGCAACCTTGTTTCATAATTTGTCGGTCGTCCCCTTCCACCTTGGTTTTGCAGGTGGAAATGTGATTTTAAAATGTTTTCATAAAGCTTTGTTCTCCTGTTTCAGATCTCGTCCTGAATATTATTTCGCCTCTGCCTTCACATTCATTATAGTTACATTTTCAGACTGAAGTAGCCGAAAGACTCAAACAATGTACTGCAGTGTATTTAATCCCCACCTGCAAAATCCTTATGAAATGATGTGATGATGTAATGGTTATTTACAGACATATGTCTAACATAGAGTCATATTTATATTATTTGTCTACAAAAACAAGACACGTGCCTAGAGGTAGGAATCAAGAACCGGTTCTTATAGAGGACCAGTTCCCAATAGTTCACTCCCAAAGCGTAACATTTTACGCTAGGTGACAAAAAGTCAACATATTACGTTTTCAGGCCACCATCATGTTCCTAAATGACGAGCTCGGAAAAATGAGGACATATGAGAACCATTTGCACTCAGTCTACACATGTTCATTTACTTTCTTAAAATCGCTTGGGAAAACACTAGCTAACGTCATTAAAGTGCTGGTTAAGATTAGGAATAAGGTTAGGGTTAGGGAGAAGGTTAGGTTTAGGGCTGGAATACATGGCTGGAACATCTATTACTGCGGGAGCGTCATTCCACTAGATTTCATCCATAACCTGGCACGTACCATAACAACGCGGAAGGTCACCTTTCATGTTCCTCAGGAACGCTGCGGAACGTGACAAAACGTCGGGATGTTACGCCTCGGGAGTGAGAACGGTCTCGGAATTGTTAGTCTGCTTGGATATTGATTATTCTTATTGGTTCCACTTGCACTTGGGGTCAGCTGATTTTAGTTTGTGTGCTGGAGGAGAATAGTAGCACAATCTAAAGTATGGACATTTTATTTATATTTTATTGCACAAAAGAATGAGAGCATGATGGCAAAGTGCAAACTGCATTCAGGAAAGAAATAACTGTATTGTACCGCTAATCTATAACTTTGATTCTTTGAAAGCACCTGCAGGACAGCATGCTAGCTCTAAGCTAGCCAAGAAGCCAGAGTGATGTTAAATCTGAGTGAATGTGGACCTCAGCCCAGCAGCCAGAGCCTGAACTTTAACAGGTAACAAACTGATGAGCAGTCAGCCTCCATTTCTACCTGTTTATGTGTCTAAAGTAGAATCACTGTGGCTCTTTGTGCTAGTTTTCATCCTTGTTTTGTGTTTTTGGCTTTGTGTTCATAAATAAATACTCAGAAAAAGATTGGCTGTATGTCCTCATGGGGACAGGGATGTGTGTTGGTGTGTGGGGCCCATAGGTTTACGTTCTTAAATGGTGATTATGAGACAAAGCGTTTCAGATCATTTTATGGAGAAATGCAAAAGTAATTCGAAGAGTAGTATAACGTATTACTTTCTTCTGGGAGTAAAGTGTTCATGTACATGTAGTAATTACTGTTTATGAGCCCAACACTGATCACATGTTCAGTGCATGGAGGAAGGGCAGCAGCCAATCACTGATGTCCGTTAAGTGTGCCACAGAAACTTTAAGATCAATCAAAGCTGTGACACTTCCAACCCTGTTTTTGTCTCTCTGTCATTAAATTGCAAAACCCACTGCACCCCACTGCAGAACACAGCACATTAAATCCCCTCTCTGGAGGTTGTCAGAAGGCATTTTGGAAAATGCGGGAAATGACTAAGTGAAGTGGAAGCACATGATGCAGACTGAGGTAAAATGAATCCATCTTTGAAAAGTTAATGACATCACTCCATCATAAAAAGGAAATGCAGGAACACTTGGGGAACATCAGCAACCGTGCAGCTGACAAAGGTCTGAAAAAACGTCTCTTGACCCAGACTCATAGCAGCCGGACGCCGCTGCAGAGAACTACATTACAGTGTTGATTTGTCGTGGTGGACCTGTATCTAGACAGCATGTCCACTGAGACGGTAATGCACTGGCTGGTGAATCAATGTTCTTTTATAGCTACTAACAACCTCCAGCAGCTCGAGTCTGTAGGAGACACACTGCTGCCTTCGTTTCTTTTCTCAAAGAACAAAAACAGAGTTAAAAAACGATTCTGTTGAAAATCACAAAGGAAAACAGGATGCTAGTGATTACAGCTGATAATAGTCTCAAACATCTATATATATACACTGTGTGTATAGATGTAACAACCAATAGCTACACACTGCAGTGCTATCCTGGACTATTTATATCATGTTTTATTTCTCCAGTTTATTTCCACAGGGGCGGCTTTATACAGAAGATTAAGCAGACGCAGCAAAACAGCTTTTATTTAACAGTGAGCGTATGTGAAGTAAAGGGTCATTGCAGATACATTTTCATAAACCAGGTGATGACATCATTTCCAGTACAGGTAAGGGTTATTGACAAAAGATATAGTTCTCATCAGATATACACAGTAATACGTTTTCTGCAAAACATAAAACTACAAATGAAGAACTTGACAGTCGTGCTAAAAGACTAATGTAATGCTAATGACTAATCCTTTTTAATAAGTTTGTGCAGCAGATCTTGTTCTTGCCAGTGTCCGGCAGCCTCGCCTCTGTCAGTGCGCCCCAGGGCGGCTGTAGCTACACTGTAGCTTGCCATCACCAGTGTGTGAATGTGTGTGTGAATGGGTGGATGATCGTGTATAGTGTAAAGCGCTTTGGGGTCCTTAGGACCAAGTAAAGCGCTATACAAATACAGACCATTTACCATTAACTGTACACTGACCACCAGCTGCACTCTGCCTGTAAATCTGCTCTACCTTCTGGCTGAAGTAGCATTATGATCAATACATATGTAGTTACCATTGGAATAGCCATTTCTTGATCTATAGAGGTCAAGAGAGTTATTTCACCGAGTGTCTACAACCATCTGTAAACTGAAGTTAAAGGTCTGTCATGGTTTGGAACTCAGTTTCCCAATCATGAACGCCAAAAAGCTTTTGATAAGAAAGCATTTCTACATGACAGCGATCCCACGAGCTGATGCAGTAAAAGGATAGCAGTATCAGTCATGGCTTGGCCTCCCCTCAACATTACTGAAGCAGGGTGGCAGAGGATGGAACAGAAGGCAGCCTAAGAGAGTTCAGGCTGTGTTGGAGAATAAATGTGGTCATACAAAATATTGCCTTGCCAGTTTGTGAGACTGTTTCTGCCTAATAAACTGTATTTTCACCAACCCTGAATCCAGCAAAACAGCCCCAGACCATCATACGTCCTCCTCCAGTCCTGGCAGTTGATGTCACACACTGTGAAACCATCCTTTGCCTACTCGACGACGTACAAAGATCCTGTGTGATGATTCATCAGTCCATAATACCTTTTCCAGTCTTCAGTAGTCCAATGGCGGTGTTTCATGGTCCAGGCAAACCTCTGTCTTATTCTGACGTCTGGCTTTCATGCTGCAACTTGTCCTGTCAAACCCACAGCTCGAAGTCTTCTCTTCACAGTTGAATCTTCACAGCTGAGACTTGCTTACTACGACCACTATTAAGGTCGAAGCTGTTGTCCTGTGAGCTGGTTCAGTCGTGTCTTTGGGTCTGCAGACCTCTTCTTGTCACAGTTTGTTTCTGAGCCTTTGGGTGGTGAAGGAAACTGTACTCACTGACACCTTGACTTTCTTTGCAGCCTCTCTGTAGGACAGAACTACATTTTTAAGTGTTATGATGATCTGTTTCTCTTCCACTGTTAATTGCCTTGTTCTCAACATTTTTGTACCAACACTACTTTCAGCAGTACAATACTGTTCAGCTGATGCACACGAGGGTCTGGTAACATCAGTGTGTGCCAACACTGCTTTTATGCAGACGGAGGGGGTTGGAAAAGTTGGAACAGCTGTAGGAATTAGTAGCAGCAGCTTTCAAGGCCTGATCAACCTCCATTGCTGGAGAACAGATTTAAATTGTTAACCCGTTTTGTTCCCTGAAAAAGGCCTTTTTTGTATAATTCATTATTTTTCAGTTTTGGGTAACCCTACTTTTTTTTCTTACTACTTTAAATATTTTTTATATTCCTCCCAAACCATAGAGACATGAAGGATGACTCTTCAAAAAAAAACTATGATCAACAATATTGGTAAACCTACAGGTCAAGTGGTTTCTCACACCTGGTAAATCGACTGGTTATCATAGCACGTTTCTCATTTACTCCATATAAAGCAGTTTATAAACCTATTGCATTCACCTGAGCACTGTTTTATCTAATATTGTATCTAATATTCTCATTCCTATGGGTGTATCAGAGAGCAACCTGGGGTTCAATATCTTGCCCAGGGCATGCAAGCTGGAGTAGCCAAGGACTGAACCGCTAACTTTCCACAGATGATGTGCTGCACCTCCTGAGCTACAGCCACATGTACATGCTAAAACGAAACTGCTGGTGTACCTTTGCACTTGCCTGTTTTACCAAATTTGTCATGATAGCAGTGCGCGTCCTCTCTCCATGAAGATGGCGCCAGTGTGTACGCCAGGCCGTCCTCGTCTCTGTTGTCGATCTCTTTTCCTTGATATTTGTTTATTATTTGTTATCTTTCTGGCACTATGCCCCCCAGATGGTTATGAATTAATCGCCTATGACCGGGATACTCTGTTAAATCTTCGTTTCCCACCCTATGCTGGGTTGGATCAAGGCTGGAATTTGGGAGACGCTACCTTTCCACGTATCATCTCTCCTACTGGTTCATACGGTTCCCCTCTCTGCTCCCCGCCTAAGAAGCGCTATAGGAAGCGGGGCAAACGGAGTGGGTTTCAGGTTCGCTTAAAGGCTTACCTTAAAGCATCAGCTGCAGCTAATTCCCTCACCACCGCGGGGATTATACGACTTCCATCCGCTCGGGATCCATCATCCTTCAGGCTGCTCAACCATCGCTGGATCTGTCCGGTCGGTAAACAAGCCTGTCCGGTTTCTCCGGTAGTCTCTCTGCCTGTTCGTGTTTGGATTGGGTCCCCCAGTGATGGTGTACGGCACAGGCATTTAAGCCAGCTTAGACGTGCTTCCAGCAGAGATAAGATGCCGATCTCTCGGATGGCTTTATTAAACGCAAGATCGCTGGTGAATAAAACCTTCATCTTAAATGGCCTCTTCCTCACCTCTCAGCTTGATGCTCTGTTATTGACTGAAACTTGGATTCGTCCTGGTGAGTCCTCTTCCTTTTCAGAGCTACTACCTCCGGACTGTGTATTCTTCAGTTCACCGAGGCCCTCGGGAAGAGGTGGAGGCATGGCCTCTGTTTTTAAAAACAAACTTAAAGTTCGGCAACCGCCCTCTCCTACCTATTCTAGTTTTGAGGTTCAACTATTGGAGCTTGCTGGACCCCCAACGATTCTATGTGCTGTGATTTATCAACCACCTAAATATAATAGGTCTTTTATTTGTGAATTTGCTGACTTCTTAGGTTCATTTTTTATAAATAAGTTATGACCAAGCTCTTATCACTGGAGATTTTAACATACATATTTGTTGTGCTGATGACCCCCTAGCCAAGGATTTTCTTGCCCTAATTGACTCTTTTAACCTTACACAGTGGGTCAGGGAACCAACTCATCTTAAAGGTCATACCTTGGATTTGGTCCTCTCATATGCTTTGGATATTTGTACTATGGACATTGATAATGCTGGTATTACTGACCATTTTTTGGTCATGTTTGATGTTGAGCTATGTGCAATTGATTTAAATTCTAAAGGCTGTCATCGCCCTGTACGTATCATTAACTCTGAGACTGTGGCTAACTTCAATACGACCTTTCTAAACTTTGCCTTTTTTGATCCAGATTTCACTGATACTAACTGTTACACACCTCCATTGGTTGATGATTTTGCAAACGCTATGCTATCCACCTGTTGTTCCATCTTAGATACTGTGGCCCCTATAAAGATGAAACGTCCCAGAACTTCTCATCAACCATGGCTAAATGACACTATATGAGCCTTACGTCGTGCCTGCCGTCAATCTGAAAGGAGGTGGAAGAAAGAAAGGCTTCAGATATCCTATGACATTCTTTGTAGGAGCCGCTTTCTCTACCAGAACTCCGTAAAGGCAGCTAAAGCAGCTTTCCTATCAGACATTATTGAGACTAATAGCCACAACCCCCGAATGTTATTCAAAATTTTTAATTCAGTGATAAATCCCTGTCCGGACTCTTCGAGCTCGACCTCTCAGGCTCTCTGTGAGCAATTTCTTAATCATTTTAGTAGAAAAGTTTTATTACTGAAGGCTTCACACTCTCACTCTCTTGTGCTGAATCCTGTTCCGGTTTTAGGATGCATGTCCACCTTTTCTCACTTTGAGCTGTTATCACTCCCCACTCTTAAGGGAATAATTGAACAACTGAGAAACTCAAATTCTGTGCATGATATCCTTCCATCCCGAATTATCAAGGAAGGTTTTGAGGAAATTGGGCCTTTCATCTTATTCTTAATGAATTTATCATTGTTTGTGGGCTGTGTCCCGACTGCCTTTAAACATGCGGTAGTGCACCCCGTTCTTAAAAAAAGTAATTTCGATCAGAAAGACCCTGCCAATTATAGGCCAATCTCGAAGCTTCCGTTTTTATCAAAAATTTTAGAGAAAGCCGTCTTTCTCCAAATACAGGCTTGCTTAGTTGCAAATAATATCACAGTCTATAATGATCTTCTTGTATTTGCTGACTCTGGTTGCCCTGCCGTTTTAGTTTTATTGGATCTGTCTTCAGCCTTTGACATGGTTGATCATAATATACTCTTGAGGAAGCTAGAGCATGTTGTAGGCATCAAGGGTTCTGCCCTTAACTGGTTTAATTCTTACCTCACAGATAGATCCTTCTCTGTTGTGATGGGAGGATACTCTTTCTCTGTTGCCCCTCTCTGCTGTGGTGTGCCCCAGGGCTCTGTATTGGGCCCTTTATTATTCTCTTTGTATATGCTACCCTTGGGCTCGATATTTGAAAAATACAATATTTCTTATCACTTTTACGCTGATGACATTCAAATCAAGTCAACTGACTGATGATTTGTCAGCATCACTGAACTCCCTGTACGATTGCCTGAGAGAGGTTATAGATTGGCTGTCAGAAAATTCTCTCGTTTTAAACGAGAAGAAACCTGAAGTTATGGTGTTCGACAGCCATATTCCTCGAGACCAGCTTGTTGCCCTGCTGGGGCCCCTAGCTAATCTCTCTCTGATTCTATGCGTAACCTGGGTGTTTATTTGGATAGCTCCTATAAGCTCGATAAGCAAGTATCATCTGTAGTTAAATCTGTTTTTTTTCAACTGCGCCAGATTTCTAAAGCTAAGCATTATATACCACACAGGGACCTGGAAAAACTTATCCACGCTTTTGTGACCTCCAGGTTAGATTATTGTAATTCTCTCTACTGTGGTCTCCAAGCCTTCTCTCATCGAAGGCTGCAACTCGTTCAGAATGCTGCGGCTCGCCTTCTTACTGGAACTAGAAAATTTGACCCTATTACTCCGGCTCTTGTTGATCTACACTGGTTACCAATCAAATATCGCATTGAGTTTAAAATCTTGCTACTCACTTTTAAAATCCTGAATAACATTGCGCCCAGCTACCTCACTGACCTCCTCAATTTGTACACTCCTTGTCGCGCGTTAAGATCATCAGGTCAGTTACTCCTGGCCCAACCTAAGTTTAGACTGAAGACCAGAGGCGATCGTGCCTTCAGCTGCACCCAACCTTTGGAATAGCCTCCATGCTTCTATTCGAGCCTTGGACTCTATCCAGTCCTTTAAATCAAGATTAAAAGCATATCTATTTGACGTGGCTTTCCTGAACAGTTAATACCCTTTTAAATCTTTTAAATTTTTTATTAGATTTTATTAAATTTATTTATTTATTTTTTTAATAATTTTACTGCTGTTTTTTGTCTTCTTAGCAGATTTTTGTATTTATCTAACTCTCCTGGTCTGTTAGTGCCTCTATCCTGTCTGTGCTAGTGCCCGATTTGTACCCTGTTATTGACTTATGTTGACTCTCCATATTACTGTGAAGCACTTTGGTGTGCCTTCGGGTTTTTAAATGTGCTATATAAATAAAATTGTATTGTATTGTTTCTCTGAAACCTTTCATGGCTCATGTGCAAAGAGAAGAAGAAACGGCACACTTCACCTATGGAGAAGAAGTATTACATTGTTTATTATGGTTTTACTCAAAAACACTGACATCATGAGAAATATTAAACAGCATGCTTGTGGAGAAAGGCACAGCAGTGAAACAGGAAAGAGTCAGTACGTTCATGTTCACTTTTCCAAGGCCAGAACATCTGGTCATAGATCCAAACATCTGTTTTGGATCCACGACCTTCATTTAGCCTGGAATGATTCAGCATTTTAAGCAGTCTAAGTATTTTTAATAGCACATATGTTACCGCTTTACGTACAATAAAGAAATGACAAAGCCTCTGTTCTCATGATGCTGATGTACACCCTAATGTCAGATGCTCCAGTTCTATTTACGTATCATCAGCGTATTATATGAGGAAGTGCACTTAGGCTATTTACATATTCTCCATCAGTACAGATGCACAGCAGGCAATAGCAAAGACTGATAGGTCCTCTGGTGTGCCAGAGAAGCTCAGGAGAGAATAAAACCGATAGGTGGAAAGTGCTTACAGGAAATGGACATCAGTGCAGAAAGAAGATTCATTTCCATGGGGATGTTTTAGATCCACATCTGAGCTGAGAGGCTGTAGCAGTGCAGCTGAGTGCTGCTCTGTCTGAAGCACAGATGGCGAGCTGTAAAGCACACGAGCTTCTGTTTAACAGCAAAGTTTAACGGTACTTCTTAACTTTCAAACAGAAAAGTATTCTCTCTCTGGCAGTTTGTTGGAGTGATTTGTTCTCTATAAATCTTAAATATTGGAACTGTGTAAACTCGCTGTTTGTAAAATCACTGCTGGATTCTGGTGCACAAAGAATAAATTATTACTTTATATTTCCAAATTAATGGAACAATATTTTACGACTTGCTGAGAAAGTTTTTCTGTATCTCAGTGAGTCTTGTCAACAGAGCCAAGAGCATGTTAAAATAAAAGCAGAAACTTTGTGGGGGTAAAATGCAGCCAGTACAGGCCAAATGTGGCTTCATGCAGCTGCACACAGTGCATTTCACTGCATCCATACCAATGTCAAACTTTCTGGTTCTTGAACATTTTTTCATCTGTCAACACAAGTGAACCTTTTTGAGTTTCCAAAGTCCCCGTTGCCATTAGTAACTGTGACTGACAAGTGCCTTAAGCTTATTTTATAATTACAACCTTTTTTTTCTTAAGTAAGATAGAAAGTCCTGTTTAAAGATAATATCTACAATATTTTTCCTGTGCCCTAAATGAATTTCCAGACTGATCTGGCAGAAAGTCTGAACATCCCAGGTGAAAAACGCAGAGCTCTGATTGATGGCTGCCCCGCGTGGCCTCGAACCTTATCCTGCTTCTCAATTTGAGCTGAAATAAACAGGGATTTGTCTTCACGCGTGTAGTCATGCTGTGTTTCTGGATCACAAGTGTTATGACCCAGGTCATGATTTGAATCCTCTGTATATTGTGTTTCCTCCAAGTCTTCGATGATGTTCTAACATTATGCTGAGCTCTAGGTGGCTGGTGATTGGATGGAGATGAAGAAAGTCATTATTGACTCTCTGCTGGGGGAACATGTCTGCAATTTTCTTAAACTGTACCTCAGTGAAACCTCTGAATAAAGTGCTACCTGTGTGTTGTTGCATTATCACTCAAACATTCATGTGTTAATCTGGTGTTAAAAAAAAAAATCATTAAAATGTTTTTATACTTGACACTAATCTACTGATAAGTGTCTTTAACACCAGAACACATACCAGTCCAAGCAATCAAATTAATTTCACTTTGAAAACAAACTAAAGAAACAATTCCTAATTGTTTTTCCTTTATCGGATGGTATTTGGGTGTCATGGTCCACGCGTCTGCCCGGCTGGCCCCACCAGGCTACATGGAGCTCACTGTGGGCTTCTGCTTTTGGCCCACGCTCCTGTTTCCAGTCACGCTGCTGTTGTGCTTATTTGCCATTTAAAGCTGGGACACAGATCCTCTCATCGCTGGATGATTGTGCGACACACGTTAGTGTTCAGACTCTAGCTTTCCTGAACGCTTTTCTTTGTGAGTGTGTGTCTTTGTTGTAACTACCTTCTTCTGTGTACAGTTTCCCCGCACCTGCACCCAAATCTGCCGTCTGGGACGTGAGTGAGTTGGTGTGTGGAACCGTGAGGTGGAGTGCGAGAGAGCCATTCCCTTTACCGGAATTCCCTTTTGGACCCTTGGAACCCCGGATTTCCCCCTCTTGAATCAAGGGCGTAGATTTGGCATGGGCGGAAGGGACATGTCCCCACCAATATCCAGCGATTATTGAATTATCTCCACCAATAATTTGATCTCTTCCAGTAAAGAAAAACTAACCCGATAGAAAGAAAAAAAAAAACACCTGTCGACGTCTCATTCATCTAGCGGTGCAGTAAGAGTTAAATTATGTTCTCTACTGGAGTCCTACGTCATGTGACAAATATGGCCAATGTGATTGGCTGAGCCTTTCAGGGAGCTCTGTTTAGTTTTAGCAGCGGCAAGTCTGCGCTGCGAGGAGGAGAGGAGGACAGCAGCAAAAAGGAAGAACCTGGATATAAGTATTTTTCAAAGAAACCTGTAAGTCACTTAAAGCCAAGTTCACTTATAAAATGTGTCCGTCATAACGTTACAGGCTATGCTAGGCTTTGGCCCACATCAGTCTAAAACTGTATGTAACCATGAATAACGTGTTTTGGAAACTAACTGCACAACAGGCAGCACTATCAGTTATCTCAGTCTCAGAGCAGCATTTCTAATTTTGATTGAAGCTGTCAGAGAAAACGGCAGCCTCGAGTGAGCCAGGATATTAGTTTACAGAGGCTGTTAAAATTATATGTCTAACGTTAAATGTTGGTGACACAATAATTTCATCCTAATGGTGCTGACATATTCATAGGGTTAATTTTTGAAACAAACTATCATGAGGTAGTCATGATTTTGCAAATATTCCAACCAACAATGGTGATACAAGGTCACAGGTGAAATTGGATGATGACTTGGTGGTTCATGACTGTATTTGAAGCACATGTGTGACTGCATGTATTTGGAATGTCTCACTGTTATTTATCAGGTGACAGAGGCAGCTCTGCCATGTTGTAGCTCAGACAGAGGTGAAGAGGCGAGGTCACAGGTGACTGACTGATGATTTGGTGCTATAGATTAACTAGTATTTATTATCATGACAGTTGTTAGGCTGTTGATGTAAATTGTTTCATTAGTGTATATTTGACAAAGAATGTGAATTGACACGGCTCACTTTTTATATGGCACGAATCAACGTGTTATTTTATCAGGTGGCAATATGTCCTAGTGCAGTCAGAGGGGAAGAGCCAGGGCTAAAGGTGAGGCAAAGCAAGCACATAATAATAATAATTGTAATCTGAGGATAAAACACATGTACTGAGGCTAAAAGAAGCTTCAGTGCTCTCAGAAGATTAAAAACACGGCTAAGGTCCACCAGGAGAGACTGGACAGTATAGATGTAAAACCAATATGCCAGCAGTTTATCTCAGTTAGCGAGAGGAGCAGTCATGTGTTTGGCTCCTTCACATAGAGGACATTGAGTTGTTGTGTGGGACACCAGTAGTCCCCGTGTCTGTTGCTGTAACAGTAGTTCATGTTTACAGTAAAACATCCCAGCTCACTGACTTGATTGGAGCAATAATGCCTAAAATGTTGCATAATGTTGCTGAGAGATCTTTTACTTTGTGGTAATCTTAGATGAGTAGTTTTATGGTCAAAAACCACCAGGTCATTCAGTGTTCCCTTAGTGCTAATATATAAGAGATGTTGGTGTAGTATAACTGAAGTACTGTTGTAAAGTCCTTAAAATCATATTCTTTTATTGTCATGACTGTATTTGAAGCTATTTTTATGTTTGTATGATACCTGATTTATATGGAATATGGCTGAAGTAAACTAAAGTCTAAAATACTTAGTCATTTGTTTAATAGTAATTTAACATTATATAATTCAAATGTAAAACTATGAATTGTAAATTTAAATGGTTTAAAAGCATGTAGAATTGCATATGTAGGCAAGTATATTTCTCCTTTATTTATCAGGAAGAAAAGACAAAAAGGGGAAAAAAAGAAACCGGGCAGGGTTCGGTGGTTGAATCATCCGTCCCCACCAATGCCAAAACCAAATCTACGCCCTTGTCTTGAATAGATATGTATCGCACCTGGTGACTGTGTGAATAGAAACAACTGTCTTGGACTGTGAATCCCGGTCTGCGCCTGAGTAAACTCCTTTGCCCGTGACAGTGGGGCGGTGAACCCCCCTTATCATTATTGCTTTTATATTTTTGTTCTTTAGAGATTTCTATCATCATTTTCTCTGATGTCTCTGATTGCAGTAGGTGGCACTCACAGGGATTGAGGATTCGATTAACCTAATGAGTTGATAACCAACTTTGTTCGACCACTTATCCCGATCATGTCATGTGAAGGCTGTGTGCAGGCAGGAGTGGTGAAATGGAGAATGTGCAGACTCCAGGTGGCGAAAAGTGTATTCTGAAAAACAGCTTTACTGCTGACACCCAGTCTAACTAAACTGAAAATACAAAATAAACTTACACAGACAGGCAGCCAAAGCACACAGCATGAGATGAAGGTAGATCGCAAGACAGACCAAAGAAAACACAGAGGGAGCAATCAGGGAATGAGAGACAGGAGGGAAACACAGCTGCAGCAAATCAGGGCTGATGAGACAAAGGAAGCATTAACATGAGACACGGACTTTCAAAGTAAAACAAGAACCACAGACTGAACCTACAGACACAGACTCACAAGCAGGCACTGCAACAGAGGGAACAGACGAGGAACCAGGGCAGACACAGACACTGACTGGACACAGAACAGAGGGAGTATGGAAACCAAAACGTAAGAACTACATAATCACACACCAAGAAGAACTGGAGAAAATAGAAATGCAAAACAGAACCCAAAACCTTCACAATAATACGATGAGAACACAAATAAAGGTACAAAACTGAAAACGATGCTCGTCCCCCTCTTAGCCTCGCTGGAGTTTTTTTTTATGAGTGAAGAACCTTTTTAATCCTGCGAAAAATGACTTCCTATGTTTTTGTTACTTTCACATGAAGAAAATACTTTAAAACCAATATTTACTTGTTGGGTTTAACAATTACTTCTTGTTGCCAAACACAAACAGAGAGGAATTTTATTTGTGCTTATAAGATTACTGCACACACACAGTACATGCCCACTGCTGCCCTTCAGTACATTTGATCAAGAGCTGCTGACTGGCTGAGTGAGCCCACTGTAAATCAATTTATGTTCTCAATGTGAGTTAAACTGTGTGTTAGTGTTGCTGTATGGGGAATAAGCATTGATTTGTGATATTTTTGATATCTGGTACTCCATCTGACGGCATCATTCTATCTCCCACTGGCTGCAGTTTAATCTGAGGGGGGAGGAGAGTCAGGGGAGGAGAGTCAGGGGAGGCGAGCGGCTGCAAACACTCATATCCATGATTACATTGAGTGAAATTGAAAACAGAGGTGAGCTGATACGAGTGATGTGCGAGCGAAATCGTCACTTCTCCCGTTATTTGCGTTTCAGTTTTCATTATGAGACATCGCTGAGCCATCTTCCCATCAAAAAATCACCACAGTGTGGCAAGACGGTCTCAGATCACAGCACGTTGCCTAAACCCCAGCTGCGTCAATATTGCATTTAAAGAGCGAATGAACATATGGTCTGCTGCCAGAGACAAAAGTTTGATTCGACTAGCTGCAAAACTTCTTCATCTTGTTTTGAGCGCTTCATCTATTTATCTCAGCGTGTATCATTAGTTTACAAAGCCAGTAACTGTTGACTTAGAGCTTCCACATCTGTCATGCACGAGTATATTCTGCTTGCATTAGAATGAAGCTTCTGTGTTCTCGGCTAAGATGATTTTCTACATTTACTTTTATATTTGATTATTTTGCTGCTGCTGCTGTTGTTGTGTGGGTCCAAGACTGCAAACACACATCAAATGCACACACAGCTCGGAGCAAACACAAGTCAGAAAACACAGCGGTGTTGTCCTTTGTGTGAGCAGCACTGATGGGCTGGCCTTAGACACAAAGACAGCAATGAAAAGCCAGGTCAGTCTGTCTTTGACAACATTTATTTTTTCCTTTTCTACCTTAAAAAAAGTTGAGTTCATTAACTCAACCACTGGTTTTTATTTTTTACAGAGTACCTGAAACCGGCAGTTTCCCAGGTGATCAAAAGCACAGCTGACCTGTTTCCAGAACATCGGTGACAAAGTGACCAGAATAAAGTCTAGGATCGTAGACTTCGGTTAGTGAAGTCAAGCAGAGCATTTTCCCTTTTACAACTTTTGACTTTTGGGACTTTGTGACCCAAACCAAGAGCTGAGAGAGAAACTGAGAGACATGCACAGGCTTCCCAGGTCAGTCACACTGTAAAGCACAGCTTTCATTATTGTGTTTTCAACTATATAATGTTTAGAAAAACATCATATTATATCCATCAAGAGATGAAACTGGTGGTTATGAAACTGGCAGGCTGGGTTTTTACAGACTGTTGGACATTAAAAACACAGTTTAGAGGCACTTCCAGTCTTCAGACCTGATAGCTATAGTCTCTTATTTGTAATAATGCTAACCAGACTAGTATTTTAGTACAGAACGATAGATAGACGAGATATTCAGTCAGTGTGACTGAAGCTTTGGAAGCTGAAAGGAGGGAGTGTGGGAAATTGCTGGAAAAATGTGATGCAAAGGACCAAAATGACAAAGCAGGTCTGGGCCGAGTAAAACAAAAACATAAAATAATGGAGATGCAGCTCAGAAGGAAGACATCAGTGAGGTGCTTGGGTTACCACTGTTCTGATAGAGGAGACAGGAACCTGTTTATAACTTTAAAGGCCGGACTCTGTACTCTGTAAAGTATTGTAGCCTGCTAGGCTCCCGTGCATGGTGCAGGTAAAGGTAGCTTAGCCACCATTAACACTGTGGCAGCAGATTGTCCCAAGCAGCTGGGAAACCAGAGGGGACTGGCTGATGGTGAGCAGGAAGCCCAAACGGTACACCACCAAGTTCATGTCTTTCTCCACTCAGTGGGGAAAACACTGGTTATTGGTGACGGTTCTGAGAAACACAGCCTACAGACACCTGCAGCTGTAGGTGGCATAAAAGGAACCCAGAAACTGCTGGGTAAGGGTAAACGCTGATACAATAACATTATAATTCACACTGGTGGTAAGGACACTTGTTACATCAACTGGACACCACTAAAATTAATATTGAATCCAGCTCCTCGTTTGTTTCTTCTTCACCTCTTTTCACGTTCTGTGTGTTTATACATCACTCTCATTGGTTATTATTAATATCTGGCTCTTCCACAGTGTGTCTTTTGTCCTGTCCTCCCTGAGGCTGGTTCTGCTTGAGGTTTCTTCATGTTAAAAGGAGGTTTTATCAATTTGAACAGGAAGAACTATATGTCAGAAATGATATTGTCTAATATAATCAATATTAATATTGATAAAAGAGAATTTATGTCCTGGGTGCATTAAGGAGCTTTAAATATTTTCTAAATCTCTATGAAATCAGTTTTTGCTGCTGTCTTACAGCGCACACTTTGATGACCTCACCCTCACTGGAAAAAGCAAGAGTTTTCAAGGTCAGCATAGACAGAGGCATCCCTGCTTGAAAATCCAATTCTGCAATCAATTTGAGATTGGTTAACACGTAAGGAGCAGGTTTCCATCAGCAGCTGTTCCATTTTGTCTCCATAATTAAATTTGCCTCTCTTTTTAACTGCTTCCCTGCCTCCTTGGTGAGCCATTTCTGTCTTGTGCTCACTCTCTCACACACAAATAGCTGCCTTCTGTATCCCCCTCACTCTTTTGAATCCCACTGAGAAGTGCACTCAGGCTTGTAAAGCAAATAGCTTCAGTTCCCATCCACAGTAAATATTTTCCAGCTGCCATCGAGGCAGAGGGAGGAATTTAAATATTTATCACCTGTAATAACTGTCACATCCACCCCCAGCACCTGCTGTTCAGGTCACACAGACATACACAAGCAGATATAGAGGAGGCAGTAAAAGTGAAATGCATATTTATCATGCTACATCTCACCTCGGCCAGTGTTTTAAATAAAATGCTTCATGCGCAGTATATGTAAATCCCAAATGGATGTGATAGCAGCGGGCGAGTGCTGTTATCACATCCATTTGGGATTTACATAGAAATTCATTCAGTGTACTTCTAGGATAATGGGAAATTATTCCTTTAGCTAGCATCTTGTACCTTTGCTAAAGTTAGGAAGTAGGAAGTAGTCCAAGCGGCCTGCTACAGTTTGTAGACTTTAAGTACTTGGTGTACAACAAAAACATCACTGTAATGGTAAATGGCCTGCATTTGTATAGCGCTTTACTCAGTCCCTAAGGACCCCAAAGCGCTTTACACTACATTCAGTCATTCACACACACATTCACACACTGTCAATGGCAAGCTACCACCAGTAGGCAAACATGGGGTTAGTATCTTGCCCAAGGATATTTGGCATGCAGCCAGGAGGCAGCCTGGGTTCGAACCACCGACCTTCTGATTAGTGGCTGACCTGCTCTGCCACCTGAGCTACAGCCACTGTGTACTTGATTATCTATTAAATGTATGTACAGTCCATAAATAGAAGTGCCTCTCCACACTACAACAGCATATTTTGCAGCTTGAATTAAAGAAGTTTAAAAAAACAAAACAATTTTCAGAGGCTAAAAAAAGTAGTTGGACAATTGACTCAAAGGCTAAACAGGCCTGTTCCCTCATTACCCCATGACGAATTAAGCAGGTAATAATGTGCAGTTGATTCCAAGTGTTTAACAGTTCTACTGGACCCTTCACATGGACATTGACAGGTTTAGCCAATCAAACTCTGAACTAGATTAAACAGCGCAATAGCTATTACACAAACATCTGATCCAGATGTTGCGGACACATTAATTTGGTGGACTCCTGTTTCTATTTTTGCATTTGTAAATATTGTTGTCATTTTCAGTGTATATAGTACAAGGACTAGTTCTGCTATTTGTTGTTATAACCTATTGGCCCTCGTGTTTTACCTATTATCAACACCTCCCGTTTAACTGTAACCTTTCCACTTGATCTTAAACATGCTATTGTCCACCCACTTCTTAAAAAAACTAACCTTGACGCAACCGTTATTTCAAATTTTAGACCAATCTCTAAACTTTCTTTTCTGTTGCTTTTATTCAGCTCCAGGCCTTTCTGGAGACTAATGCCACCTTAGAATCATTTCAGTCTGGCTTTAAAGCACTGCATAGCACTGAAACTGTGCTTTTAAAAGTTCTTAATGATCTTTTATTGACTACAGATTCTTCATTTTAGTGCTTTTAGATTTGAGTGCGGCATTTGATACAGTGGATCACGGGATTCTGCTATCAAGATTGGAAAATTGTGTGGGCATTAAGGGTACTGCACTTAAATGGTTCAGATCCAACCTAACTGATAGGAGTTTTTCTGTCAGGTTCAATGGCTCCTCTTCTACATCCACCCTCCTTACATGTAGGGTCCCATAAGGGTCTGTCCTTGGCCCAATGCTTTTTTCCCCTATATGCTCCTGCTAGGTTCTATTGTTAGTAATCATGGAATCTCGTTTCACTGCTACGCTGATGATTTTCAAATCTATTTTCCCTTTAAAAAGAACTCTGCAGACCCTTTTAAAGTTTTACTTGACTGTCTTGATTATATGAAGTCATGGTTTGCTTTAAATGTTTTGCATGTAAACGATCAAAAAACTGAGATTATACCTGACTCTTCCCTTAATGTTGACCTTGGCCCACAAGTTCTGTTTGCTAAAGATTTAGGAGTGTTTCTCGATAGCTCTTTTCTCATTTGAGAACCAAATAAATTCTGTTATTAAAACCAGGTTTTTCCAGCTGAGGGCGATTGTAAAAACCAAGACCATGTTGTCATCTGCCGATTTCGAGTGATTCATGCATTTATATCATCCAGGCTTGACTACTGTAATAGTCTCTATTTTGCTATTGACCAGGCCCTACTCTCTCATTTGCAGCTCGTTCAGAATGCGGCGGCCTGACTCGCAAATCATATCTCCCCAATTCTGGCACGTTTGCACTGGCTACCAGTACATCGTAGAATCAAATTCAGGATTTTGTTGTTTTTTTTTTTAAATCTCTGAATGGATTAGCTCCATCTTATCTCTCTGACCTTTTGACTAAAAATACTCCAAGCAGAGCTCTTAGGTGAGCAGATAAGTTGCTCCTGGACATCCCCAGAACCAGACGGAAAAACCGAGGTGACCGAGCTTTTGTAGCTCTGTAACAGTCTGCCCCTTAACATTAGGTCTTCGCCAACACTTGACAATTTTTAAAACCCGTTTGAAAACGTACTTGTAGTCTCTAGCTTTCAACTATGACTAGTCTTCCATTATATTTTCTATGAATGTTTACTATTTTCATTATGTACAGCACTTTGGTTCAACCCATGTTGTTTTTTAAATGTGCTGATAAATAAATTTGATTTGATTTGATCACCCAGAACATACAGAAATGCCTGAAGTGTGATCACAGCCTGCAAATATGTGAAAGTTATTTTCAGTGAGATCATGGAAAATGTCTAATATTAAATATGCAGAAACCAACCTAAGCATTAATCGATTAATCTGAAAGCAGAAATCACTGTAAAACAAAAGCAGACATTTAACCCAACGTAACACAGATGATTTCATGAATTTTAAGTTAATTTGAGTTTTCTTTTACTTTTAGTCTTTTGATAAAGTCGAGATATTTTTAAAGTTGAGTTCTGTGGCTTTTTTTTATCCATTTAAGTTTAGGTGGTTAGATTGCACTTTCAATTTAACAAGGTTTTAAAGAGCTACAGGGAGTACTCTACCATGCTGTCTTTGTTCTTCATGTGTACCAAGGACAAATGATTCTTCCAAAAATACTACATGTGAATAGAACACAACTCTGGCTCCATAGTTAATTTCTTACATTTATTGAGCTAATTTTCAAATTTCAGCTAACAAAAAAGGTCAAGAGAAAACAGAGTAGAGAAAGAGACTGTTAACCAAAGAAGTGCAAGAGATGGTAAAAACAATGGTAGTTACAAATGCCACTAAAGGAGTATAACAGTATGAGAAGTCACACCCAGCAACTTTACAACAACCTCATGATAACTTTAAGCTCAGGTGGGCAGAGGAACATTCAGTCTCGATAAAACAAAGAGTTTTAAGGAGTCTGTTAATACTAGCATCACTGTAGTATCAAGAAATGTAGAAAGAGCTGAACTTATGCCAATGTGCCATAAGGCTTCATCTACCCAGACAAGAAAGCCGATAAACGAGCAGATTTGGTCCCAAGAGAAAGCAGGAATAGCCACAAAGGCACTCCAAGCAGAGCCAGTGAGCCAACTGGCAAAACCAGTCCATCCCACGGCTGCTATACCTGGAAGCACAACTAGATCTTGGTTCAACTGGCGATCATTCTAGAAGTATGAAGAACGATCACCATTGCCTCCAATGTCTGGACTACCAAGTAGGAGAAGGTCTGGTGGTCATCAGCAATAGTGAGCACATCCTTCCTTGACCTGGCACAAGACCTGAAAGATCACATTGACCGTGATCACAATCCGGTCTTTCCAACAGAGATAATAGCAAATAATTTCACCTCATCTTGTGGTCATTTTTGCAGAAGATATTATCAAAGAAATACAGAAGACAAGGTACCTACATCACAACCCCAGCAAGGTTGTTACATCCTTCTTCAAACACAGAACATCAGGATTGTACCATCAAGTCCTATAAGCTCTAATGATCTTTTTTAAAATGTGCTCGTAGAATACAGAGTCCCTGCCTGTCCCCAGAAGTCAGCAAAACACAGGACTTGAACTAACCTCAGCATACATCAGACACTGTGGAGCCGTTTTCAATCAAAGCTTGGACTTCATTTTTATGTCTTACTTTTTAATTAGTTGCCTATTCTTTAACACTTCAGGCCTAACACTATCTCTTGGCAGATTTGTTTCAGTCTCAGTGATTTTATTGTGCCTTAGAGTTAGAGTACAGTCCAGGTTGCCCTGCTGTAGAAATTCTGGAAACGACTTGCTGCTCTCGCTTGTCTTTGTATCTTTCTACTCGCATTTCTTTCATTGTTGATGTCATTCATCTGACCAGTCTTTCCTTCTCTGCGTTTCCTTCTCATATGTTTGAAATTATTAATGTTTTCATCTCTAGTATTTGTACTTTAAATATGCTTCATGGTACATATGAAATTAGAGACTGACTTGGAAGGGCAATCAAAGCACTTTCTATTGAAAAGTAAATGGAAACAGATTTGTAGTTTTTGCTTATTTATTACAGTATCACCCTATTATTAGAAAACACTGTATGTAATTATCAGTGGGACTCTATTCGATCACAAACTAACAGCAGACTGACTCCTTTTTACTGCTGTTTTATTACCATCTTGGTACAATGAGGTAACTTTGAAGAGAACACCTGATTATGAGCAGCCATTGACCTGGTCCTTGACTTCAAAGCGACCATTTGCAGTGTTCACATTTCACTTTGCATTGTATGTTTTCTTAAATTGGTAGTGTATGTTGCACACTGTAGTGGCACACTAAAAATGAAACTACTACTAAGGACATGCTCACTATTGCTGACCACCAGACCTTCTCCTACTCTCACAAAAGGAGTTATACTTAGTAGTCCAGACATTGGAGGAGTGAGGCAATGGTGGTAGTTCTTCATACTTCTAGAATGATCGCCAGTTGAACCAAGATCTAGTTGTGCTTCCAGGTATGAGCCTTGCTTTCACTATCCAATGCTGTCTAAAGTACAGTACAATATCAAACACAGAACAGAAACAGAAGAGGAAACCAAAAGAGAAAGAGGCTGCTTGTTTTGCCTGCTTGTTCCTAGCTTTGCACGAGTTCTGTAGCTCACCTGTTAATCTCTTACCTTTTAACATCCAGGTAAGTCCTTTGAGGGTTAGGCTATCACTTGTTTTCTTTTTTGTTTGTTATGTTGCTATAAGATAAGGGTTTTTTTTAGAGTCTAGAAGAGATACCTTTTAGATGAATTCTCGTGATTCTGAAACTACAATTTTTCTTATAAAAACCTTTTATATCTGGTTGTTCCATAAAGGCAAAAACCCTGTAAAAGTAGTAGGTGTGAACACTTTCCTGTGTTGATATTCATAAAGGTAAAACTGCATCAGCTTAGCTGAATCTGCAGCCTATGAAAACAGGAGACAGAATCCTGCCTGACTACCTGACAACTAGACCCAGTCATGTAAATAAAAAGAGACTTGAAATCCTTTGCTCTGCTTTACAAAGGCAGCTCTGTTGGTATCAATATTGTAGCAAAGGAGCATCTTAATTCAATATAAATTTAAGTGTCTATTAATATGAGCAAGTGACAGTTTTTATTTTTATGTTTTTGACAACATAATTCCTGCAATTGTAACAAACTAGCAGGTGTTAAGAGTGTGAACCTGGGACAGACGTTCTCTCCTTGGAAAGAGTTTCGGCACTGAGAGGACACAAAATACACCCGGGTTTGGTCTCTGCTTATAACCTTTCTTTTTTCAATATCTTTTACATTTTTGAAGTGAAAGGGAAGCTTTGAGTTGCTCATCCTGCAGTTTTTAGGATGAGCAAGGTTTCTTCTACAATGCTAATATATTACAGTTTTTCTCCATTGGTTTGGCTCATTTCTTGAAACAGAAATTACATTCTCAAAATTACATGGACAAACCTCCAAACCTCTTGGCAAATGTTCACAACAGAATGGCATTTCTCATTCATTTTATCAAATGGCAAATGCCTTAGTACATGTCTCAATTGTCTCAGTGGATCTTTGCAAATGATTAAGTACAAGTAGCCTACAGTTATACAGTTAGCCCACATGTAGCACATTTTCCAAATGAATAGATCTTGTAGATCTAAACTGATTAGTTGATTCTCAGTCTAATGATCATTCTCTCCAAAACATGTCAGCATGATTTCATTGTATAAGTACTCGCATGCACAACCGTCTGTTCAATCGTCAAAATTGGTCAAGAACATAATACCATGAATACCAAATATGAATTTCTTTGAATATTTGATAAACTGATGACAGTCATTGACAGTCAGGTGAAACTAGACTAACGAAGGGGGAGCGTCACACACAGGTGTGTTCCATGATTGTGTGCTGCCAAACACAGATATATAGAGCTTGACCAGAGCCAGTCCGATCTCTGAACATGGATAGACAAGGCCAAGCAAACGGACAAGGGGAAGTTCTTCCTCAAGGAAGAGGAGGACGAAGAAGAAGAAGAAGAGGAGGACTGAGAGGAATAGGGGGAAGAGGAGGCCGAGGAGCACGAAGACACTGTGCTGTCCCGAATGAAATTCGGGCCACAATTATAGACCATGTCATAAACCATGGCCTCACAATGGCAGAGGCAGGTCGTCGAGTGCAGCCTAATGTGCCTCGCTCTACAGTCTCCTCCATCATCCAAACCTTTCGCAGGGAAAGCAGGTATGTACTCTATGTAATCTACGATGGAATTATATGTTGTATAGGACAGGGCACTGTGCGTGAGGCAAAAAATGTATAACTTACTGTAGAGATTTTGTGTGCATCTGCCTACAGTAGTAGGTCTATACTAGCAGGTGGAGAGGACTAGTGGAATGTTTTGATACTAAATATGAAGAGAAGTATATTGAACAAATTACTGTAAACTATGGAATTACATAATTTATACAGTTTAGAGTAGTATTCCAGTCACTGTGCAGCGGGAGAATGAGTACAGCAACCACTGAATAAGTCCTTGTTTTTTGATTTTGTGTTCATGCAATTTACTACTGTAATGTACATTTTCTTCTTACATATGTATGAAACTTTCTTTGCGTGTGAATAAAAAATGGTTATCATTTCCTTGGTAGTGTGAGTGCAATCTGTGATGTCAAACCTTGGAGGCTACTCTTTTCTGTTGTATATTGTTGGTCCTCTGCCATAGTGACAAAACATCTAAACATTTTGTATGGCAGTACTTACACAATGCCAAAGGGACGATGCATTTTGGGGGCACTGACTATTCAGATTAGAAAGAAATGTAGTTTTGACACATGAGTGAACTGTTTTAGGGGAGATATGAGCTTTTGCAGGTGGACCATGTTGTTGTGATCAACCATCCAGGTTTATTTTGACAAAAGCACCAAGAATGATGAGAATGTCCGATCTGTGTCGAGGAATGAGCCAAAGCTATTGAGAAGGATCTTTGCCATTTTGGAGACACTGACTGTTTAAATGAGAAAGGGATTTAGATTGAAGCCTGAGTGAACAGTTTTGGAAGAGATATGAGCTTTTGCAGGTGAGCTATAGTGTTGTGCTAAACTGTAAGAGTGTTTTGCCAAATGATCTTAGAGTTTTGAGAATGTAATTTCTGTTTCAAGAAATGAGCCAAACCAATGGAGAAAAACTGTAATATTTCATCCTACCTTCACCTTTGTGTAGGTGTAAATCATCATTGGCGACAACTCCAATCATTCTCCCAAGTCTTGGCAAGTCAGAAGAGCGAAAATAATTATTCTAGGTGACCTACATTCAAAGCTATTTACATTTTTCCCCAAAAAGTAGGTTATGCCTTTCTCCAAATATGATGTTAGTTTTACAACCTATGATGACTTAGACTTTTAAAAAAACTTAAAAAACGAAAAAGTTTTTGACTTAGACGTTTATAAAACAAGAGGTCATATTGGCAGAACTTCTTGAGTATAAAAGTTTTTAGAAACTTGTGTCAGAGAAAGTGGATGTGTACACGAGCAAAAAGCCCCACAAGGGTACCCTTCATGGGAGCTGCAGGGACAGTTGATTATTAGCAGCGTACTGGATCAGTCTTTCTTTGAAAATGAATAAAGCCCTTAGCACAGCAGGTATATTCGGTAGAGAAAGATCCCGAGGGGCACGGGATACAGGTATTCGAACATCACTAACAGAGAAGGAGGAGCGCTGTGGTTGAAGTTGGATCTTTCCCAAGGGTCTTAGACCTTCAGAGCAACAGTATCCAGCCTTTTAAAGAAAAAAAACACTCTGTCGCCAGCAGATATAAACAGTTTGGATATTCATTTTGCTGGGAAAAAAAAGATAGCGTGCAGAAAGTGGTGCTAAAAAAAATCTGTCACATTTTACATAATAAAGAGTTTTTGCTAGACCCTGATCTTTGCCTGACATTGGGAAGATGAGATTTGCAGACAGTCAGTGCTCTGGTTATGTTTGTGTGTACCGCAAACATAACCAGACACATACACCAGATTCCTGTCACCTTCCATGTATGTCTCACATGGCTGGGGAGAAATCTGGGGAAGGTCACGAGCCGTTTGGTATTCAGGACGAGCGGCCCGCCGGAGCTTCGCTGCCGATGGAAACTGACAGCAAACCATCAGCAGAACCATCAATCACATGAGAGCAGAGAGTTTGGAAACATCAAGGTCCCCTGGGACGCTTTCGCGAGAAAGAAAGGAGGGAGGTTTGCCATTCACACGAACCTCTGTGAGTTCATTGAGTGAGCAGAAATCACATCTAAAACGCCCGTCTGACAGATTCATGTGTTTTATTACGTTTGTCCCTTTGCATCGTTGTCCCAAAACACTGGCGCTGATTCCAGTTTCCTTACAATAAGTTAATATGCATACTGTGTGACAGCACACATCTCTTTCATTCTTATGTGTACATCAAGATATTCATTGGAATTATGTGTGTCAGGTACAGTCAGTGAGTAGCTGGACAAAAATCCAGATCTTCTTTTTATGCAGCATCAGTGCTCGCCCCCACTTAAAAAAAATTGTTCCAGTGTTGCCCATCTAAACTTCCATAGCTTACTCATGTAAACAAAGTACGTATTTCCTGTTAATAACAATTTTTTACTGGATTTTTACTGAATATCAAACGCAGCGCTCTACAGGCAGACTGACAGATTCCCTTGGATTACATAAGCTGGTAACAAAGGGTTTCACTACCATGATTTATTATCCAAAGCTGAACAGCAACGGAAGGGGGGGAAATCCACTTTTTGCTCTTATTGGTCAGTCTCATGGAAGTGGTGGAAAACTACAATTCCAAAACTACAATTCTGTTAGGATGATGTCAGGTATCTGAGATGCAACATTGATTGGCTCAGGGCACTCTGCTCCCTCTACAGCAGGGGTCTCGAACTCCAGGCCTCGAGGGCCGCTGTCCTGCAGGTTTTAGATGTGTCCTTGATCCAACACAGCAGATTTAAATGGCTAAGTTACCTCCTCAGCATGTCTTGAAGTTCTCCAGAGGCCTGTTAATGAACTAATCATTTGATTCAGGTGTGTTGACCCAGGGTGATATCTAAAACCTGCAGGACACTGGCCCTCGAGGCCTGGAGTTCGAGACCCCTGCTCTACAGCCTCATATGCATCATGTCATAGTCTGCGTGGGTCTCTGTAGTTATTCAGCAGCAGCCCTGCTCCTCTGGGTGGAGACTGGTTGCTCCTCCCTGGCCGGCCACCTGGGGGCAATTATTCCAGCAGCATATAAGACCTGCGCGCTCAATTAGCCATCGCCTGAGTGTCTGCTAACCCATGTTAGTCAGTGGTGTTACTATCGCTCAGTCTAGATCTAGAGTGAACATTTACTTGTTTTTCCAGTCTTCATAGTGGGCTCTTGGAGTGGGTTTCTTGCCTCAGTCATCCCTGCTCACCTGGATCTTGGGCTCCACCCGTCCTCTCTTGCTTCCCTCCACCTGTAACCAAGTAAGGTGACTCAGTTTGACTTTGGGAACTCGCTGATTTACTGCTGGACCACTCAGACTATGTTCTCCTCTCAATTCAGTGCCCCGGTTTCTTCGTAGTATCCCCCCGGCTCAGCTTCCACCCCCAACAGTCACAGCTGTACCACTGTATTCTAGAGCTGCCTAGTTTTCTCTTAAATGTCTTAGTTTTGATAGCACACCAACTAATATAGTGCCATAGTTTAAATTTGGATTTTGTGTTTACCTCGTGGGAAAATAAACTTTTGTTCACCTTGCTTACGGTTTGGATCCCACGCTTGTGTCCATCTCATTTTCCTCTGGCCGCTGGGCCACAACACATGGATTCAATCAATTTTATTCATCCATCCATCCGCTTCCGCTTATCCTTTTTCAGGGTCGCGGGGGGCGCTGGAGCCTATCCCAGCTGTCATAGGGCGAGAGGCAGGGTACACCCTTGACAGGTCGCAAGTCTGTCACAGGGCTAACACACAGGGACAGACAACCATTCACACTCACATTCATTCGCACATTTACACCTAGTGACAATTTGGATTATCCAATTAACCTATCCCCACAAGCTGCATGTCTTTGGACGGTGGGAGGAAGCCGGAGTACCCGGAGGGAACCCACGCAAACACGGGGAGAACATGCAAACTCCACACAGAAAGACCCCGGCCTGATGGTGGGATTGAACTCAGGACCTTCTTGCTGTGCGGCAACAGTGCTAACCACCGTGCCACCGTTTATTCATACATCACCAAATCACAACAGTCACCTCAAGGCGCTTTATACTTTATGGTAGACCCTACAATAACACATACAAAGAAAAGCCCAACAATCATATGACCCCCTATGAGCAAGCACTTTGGTGACAGTGGGAAGGAAAAACTCCCTTTTAACAGGAAGAAACCTCCGGCAGAACCAGGCTCAGGGAGGGGTGGGATAAAAGACATGCATTCCTATCAATGTAAGTGATTTTATTTTTCTTTAATAGGCAAAAAAAATATCAGCATGTGCAGACTGCATGGGTTGATGGTGTAAGTCAGAGTTCTTAATCTAGGGTTGTTTGGAAGCCTGATGGCAGAGACAAAAATCCTGCTTTGGGTTAAGATGCGATTATGTAAAATAATAGGATTGCTGCTTTTTTACAGGTCTGTTCCCTTTGTTGTAGGCACGAAACACAGCTCATAGTAAAATATACATTTCAAAGTCATACTGTTTGTAATAAATGAACAGGATGATTGATATTCAGCTTTGCTCATGAGATGGGGCATTTATGGAAGTAGATTCGAATTACATTTTGTTAGGTTGACAAGCACCTGTCGGAGACTCCCAACAGTAAATAGAAAAGTCATTCTTAGAGTGTGTATGTGGCGGAGGTGTGGTCCCGGGCGCGGCTGCAGAGGAGGGGTGGTGCGGTGAGCTCAACGGGGCGGTGCTGGAAACGCAGGTGAAAACAGCTGATGGCGTTTTGGACTGATGATGCTTTCCTTACCCTTTATAGTGAGACGGGAGAGGAGCGGAAGGGGGCCGAGAGATCAGCTGTGTCCGACAGCTGTCAGTTTGTGGTCGGTCATCACGTACAACTGAAATAAAAGCTGGTGTCTGAAAACAAAGTCCTGTGCCTGTGTGTAGTGCATTCCACAGTGCATTACCGACGTGCTGCATGTTTAAAATGATCATCATGTCAAACACTCACAGCATCTGCTTATTGAAGTCGTCCTTATCTCCAGGCAAACTGGCACACAAATCCCCAGAAATGAATCCTAATCTGAGAGATCTGAGGCAGGATTTAGCATTGCTTGTTTAAGTCAGTGCATCCAGGACCACACTGGCTGTTTTAATTATAGAAACCAATTTGACTTAGACACTATCTCTGCTTTATTTCATGCACATCAGAGAATTAAAACTTTCTTAGTAACTTCTGCTAAAATATTTCGAAACTGTTCTTTAATCTGCACCTCGCATGTCAACATTGTGCCCGCAGGTTCATTTTGCCATGTAAGTGGTTTCTTGAGAGGCTGAGCGGCAGGCTACTGTAACTCCTTGGAGAACGCTGCTCAACAGTTGAAGTGATGTCACGTCATCTCCTGTCAGTCTTTGTTCTTTTAGCCTGTAGAACAGCAAAATGTGAAATCGTTGCAGCTGCGAGAGCTATGAAGTCTGATGCCCCGAGCATCTTTGTGTCTGTGTGTGAGACAGAGTTCATGTCTTACGCTGCTGTCAGCTTCTTTTAGAGAAGGCAAGAAATCCTGAGAGTGACAGAAAACACAGTGTGACTGATACAGCTGCAGATTTATTTACTATAATAGCAACACTGAGCCCATCTCCTCTGTCAGACTTTGTTGGTTGAGGACACAAATACTTGATCTGTGCTTGCTGAAGGTTTAAGCTCTTTATGACACTGAATGTGCATCGTGTGTGTTGGCTTTATGTCTTTAACTCTTATTCTTATTCTGCTTATGACTTTACTCAGACATATTTTTATCATTCATTTTTGTTTGGCGCTGAACATTTTAGAAATTAGTATAATGTGTGGTACGAGACACTGATGGACCTCTTTAACCAAACAGTCATCTTGTCTACAGCGTCATGGGGAAGTAGCACTCTAGTCCTGCTCGTGGGTTCATTGACAGCCAGAAAAAAAAATCCTTTTTACAGTCAAACTTTCAGAATATTATCTGTAATTAGGTCACAGCCTTTTAAGTGTCGCTTCTTTGGCTGTCTTTATTGGCAGGCACACTGTGGGTAAAAACATCCCACATCAATACTCCTTAATCTATCTGTCAATAGGACTGCATTCAGACTCATTCTGCGTGACAGGCGAGGAAGAAAATGTTCCCAGGCCTTATCTGGTAAGAGCAGGGTGTTTGTTCAGACAACAGATGAACGTTAAACTGCTCATTATGAGTAACTGAAGCGAGAACCTCACCTTCATTTAAGAAGAACGCAGGTTTACTTTAACTGCTGCTCGACTCAGCGGTATCACTAAACGCACATATCACCAAACAGAGCTCTTTAACAGAGTATTAATCGCTTACATTAGAGTCGTGTAGATCAATAGTAAAAAGAAAAGGAACTGTAGTAGCAATGTTCCAGCACTGGAAACAAATTAAACACAGTGAGAAGTGTGCAGTGCGCTACACAAACTAGTTTTTGGTCTGTGTGGACAGCTCCCCTTCATAACAACCACAGGGGGTGTATGCTTTTTTAAAAGTATCATTTGGATCCTTGTCAGCTTTAAAGTCAGGAGTGTGGCTGCTTTGGCTGATTGGTTTATGAACACATGGAGCTGTAACTGTATGCTAGGCTCTACCACAGTTAATACGAGTCACTGAACTTAACCTCTCCACTGTTAGCTTAGCATCCTGTCATTTAAATATGGCTTAAAACAAACAAACAAGCAAAAACACACGGTGGAAGCCAAACATGATTTCTGAAGATTCAGAACATCAAAAAGTCCAAAGTAATGAGTGACATCACAATGATGTCATCAGTCACTTATAAACAGTCTATGAGTCACATCTAAATGTAGGGAAGGAGCAGGTGGAGCACCACACACACTCTGGGGTTTTTTGCACACCTCTTATAATTTATAATTTATAATTTCTTATGTAAACTGTTATTTGCACATTTTTACTATAAATTTCTAACATAAAATCTGTACATTTTTGTAGTAATCTATAACACTGTAAATCTTACTGTCATTAAACGGTCGGGCATTGCACAGCAATAAGCGTTTCACCACATGTCATACTGTGTATGGTTGTGTGTGTGAAAACTAAAATTTGAATTTGAAGCAACAGTAGGAGGAATTAAAGGGCCCACAGGGCTGATTATTTCACAGGAATTGTACAGATTCAAAAGAAAAAAATTCAGTTTTAATGTTTCCTTTTTGTCACGGCTGCCGAGGCGAGCCATGTGGTGTTGGAGGAAAGGAGGACCCAAAATGCAGGCGGTGACTGATGATACGAGTGGCGTTTATTTACAAGTGGTGGAGTGGCAAAACAGGCAGTGAGGGAAGAGAATTTACAGAACAAACCTAAACTGGGAAAGCTAAATAACAAACCGGAGAACATACGAAACGGGGAGAGAGGCAGAGAGATGCAGACGAGGAACAGGACACCGTGGAACACAGACGAACCGGCAACAGGCAGGAGAACACACAGGGCTTAAATACACACAGCAGTAATCAGGGGATGAGAGACAGGAGGGCAACACACCTGGGAGAAGTCAGAGCTGACGGGACAGGGGAAACGTAACCTGAACACACTCGAGACGGGGACCTTCAGAATAAAACAGGAAACTCAGACACAGAGAACCAGACAAGACACTGAACTAAACATACAGATTCACAAGCAGACAGTGTGACACCACAGACAGACAGAACACAGAAGTGGGACCAGGGCAGGCACAGAACACAAACCTAACAAATGGCAAATCATAACAGAATACCTACTCAGGATAAACAAAAGCATAAAGAAACACAAAACACTGAGTCGGCAGACTGAGGACCATGACACTTTTGTTTGAGTTTTTTTCACATTAATGGTCTGTGTACACACGGACCACACTCTGCTGTGATAAATGTATTATAGACTCGCTGCTGTGCTGGGGATCGCTTTCCTGTTGCATGATCCAGTCTTGACCAAGCTTTAGCAGTCACACAGACTGCTCATGTTTGACCATAAAATACTCTGGTAAACAGTTAATTACCAAATGATCACCCCTCCACCACCGTGCTTGACAGAGGTGTTTGACTTTGGTCCCATCAGTCCAAAGAACGTTGTTCCACAGGTCTTGTGGTTTGTTCAGATGTAAGCCTCTGTAAGCCATGCTGCCATGTTCTTCATAGAGAGAAGAGGCTTTCTTGTGACAACCCCTTCAAACATGCATATTCAGAGTGTTTCTAATTGTGCCTACACGAACGTTTGAACAGTGGGATACATTTGCTGGGAGGACTCCATCATTGTGTGAACGCACATACGATTGCTCCAGAACAGCAAAGCTGCCAAAACATCAGTGGTCTCACATTTGCTGATGACCAATCAGGTGCATCTGATTATCAGCACATGGCTGATAATTGACCCCTTTAATTCTTATTGGGGCAATAAGAATGTGCTTAATTTTTCATACTGGGCTGCATAAAGTCCTCCGAAAACGTTCTTCACATGACTGTACTTTGGCGTTAGGGTAGTTGTTTTTGTTTTGATGTGAAATCTGCAATCTCCTTCAGATTGTGCAACTCCTTTAAACCCAGATTAGGCTGGTTTTTTACCTCGGTCGGAGGTAAAAACCAGCCACATATACATTTTGTACATATCTTTCACTAAGTAAACATGCTGGGTGAAGAAAACATTTGATTTTTGCTCCCCACCCCAACCAGCGTGAAAGCCCTCCTTTGTCATCTTCATTCTCACACCTCCGCTGTGGTGAAATGTCACAGCTGTTACACCCTGTGACTCATCATCACTGTGACAGGCTGACATTTGCTTCCTCCGTTGTTGCCCTCATCTGCAGCTTCTTATCTCTTAATACAGCGGGCTGTCCCTGCTCTGTTATTCAGTCTGCATTATCAGGGCGCAGACAGGATGAACATGCATGGAGACAGGAAACGTGCAGCAGCAGCTTCACACAAGAGGATGGTACAGAGAAGAGAAATGATCAGGAGGCAGAAACAGATGGTAGACAGTGCAGATGGATAACTACCCAGTCTTGTTTAGACTACAGTAATGAAGCACTCCTGGTGAAAATAAGAAGCTCGGTGTATTTTCCTATGGCAGCTTTCACAGTTGGTGTTATATCTGCAGCACTAAAAGTATTAAATAGATAGAGACATCTACATGTACATCAGAGGGCTGATGGGTCATTTTTTCAGCACTCAATGAGTAGAGCCGTAGGGATACAACTGAAAGCAAAGTTAATGGATTCTCCCGAGGTTACAGGGAGGAACTAAACACATTTACAGTGACACTGACTGCACAACTGTTTGGGTTAATGGTGGTCAGCTATGCCCCACAGATGAAGGTCACCTCAGTGAATGTGAAGCAGCACTGGCTTTGTGAAAGACAAAAAACCAAAACATAAATGCAGTGTCTGTGTGACCTCTACAGACTGGATATAGTTGAAAATATTCTGTCATGGTCCCCGTGTCTACCCAGCCGGCCCCGCAAGGCTACATGTGTTTTTTCTCTCTCTCTCCTTCACTGCTCTGCCTGGGCGGAGCTCACTGTGGGCTCCGCCCTTGGCCCACACACCTGTTCGCAATTAGCTATCATTACCTTTCCACTATTTAAGGCCGGGACACAGACCTTCTCATCGCTGAATGATTGTGCGAGACACGTTAGTGATCCTCTCATCTCCCGTGAACAGTGTTGGGGAGTAACGGAATACATGTACCGCCGTTACGTATTTAAAATACAAAATATGAGTAACTGTATTCCGTTACAGTTACCGTTTAAAAAGGTGGTATTTAGAATACAGTTACTTTGTTGAAATAAATGGATTACACGGCGGTACTTCCCTGTTTCATATTGTGGCGGGTCAGGACTGTTTGGGTTTTGTTTGACAGCTACGTTCTGTTGTTCCAGGCGGCAGCGTTGCGGTTGCCATGGTTACAGGGTGACGCTCTCTCTCTGCGTGTTTCCTGGGTGAGAGAGGCCTTTTTGTTGTTGTTGTGCTAAGCTAATAGGCAGAATGCTACAGGTATAGCTCTAAAGAATGTAGCATCATGGGCAGTGTAGTCCGTGCTGCAGGGAGAATGGACTGCCATACCTGTTATGTGTCTGTGAGCGAGGGAGGGAGAAAAAGGAAAAGTACGAGCTGTCATCGAGCAAAAACGGGAGCTGGAAGCATGTAAATATAATAATAACCACTGCAGCCAAGAAGAGTGCCTGACGAGCCCAGTTGTAAGTAAGCTATTAAGACTCGACTGTACACCGTGTTCGTGTTTTCCTCCAAAAACAATAAGTTCCGTTGGAGCAGCCTTTCAACGCCTCTCTCTGTCTCTCGCTAGCAAAGTTGACCCTGACAACAAAGTAAAGCTATTTTTCAGCTACGAGCCGACACAGAACCCACCGTATTAGTCAGAGGTCCCTTTACTACGGTTCGGAGCCGCGGACCTTCAGTAACAGTAATAAATCACAGCAATAGTACATTCATGTAGTTGTAAACAGCATGATAATATATTAAGTAATCCAAAGTATTCAGAATACGTTACTCTCATTGAGTAACGTAACGGAATACGTTACAGAATACATTTTGGGGCATGTATTCTGTAATCTGTAATGGAATACATTTTAAAAGTAACCTTCCCATCACTGCCCGTGAATCTGTGCTTGAGTGTTTGTGACTTGTGAGTAATTTCCCTCTCCTGTTTGACAGTTTTCCTCCCTGAACCTGTGACCTTCCTGCTGCGCAAACGTGTGTGAGTTTGCACGTGGAGATGAGAATGAGTGTGAGAGAGCTTCAATTCCCCCCCTCACTGTATATATTCTGCACTGGTGTTGTAAATAAACTGTGTTTGGAAACGTCAACCTGCTCTGCGCTTGAGTCCCTGCTATCGACCGTGACACATTCTCCTTGTACCCAGCAGAAATTAGCATAGGTTTATTAGAATGGTCAACTTCAGTAAGTTTAAAAACCCACTACAGTAAACATCACAGTTACAGCAAAAACAAACTGTTGTCAGAGTGAGGTGGTGGCTCATGGTCACCTTACTGTTCATGCACATTCATAAACTTCTATAGTATCAGCAAAATAGCTGATTTCAGCTGGCTCAGATAATAACTCAACACAATAATGCTCAATGAATGGTTAATAAGCTGTTGTTCCTGAATAGCATTTATCCAGATGAACCTGATGTCAAATACGTGCTCTAGTATCAGAGTTTAAAATGGGAGCTATGCAGCTTGCTACTGCTGTGGGGCTCACCTTACACCGACACCAGAGAGATTCCCAATAGGGATAATAAATGCTAAGAGAATGCTGATGTGGGTGTTGATCAGAGTGTACTATCCAAGCAATTCGTTCATCCTTATCTAAAGCAATGTGGTGTGTGTGTGTGTGTTTTTTTAAAGGGAAACAGAATCAGTAAACTAAGCACACCAGTTATGCACTCTCTTCTGTTTACACTATATTTGCGGGAAATATACGCCACTGCACCAGATCTGTCGTGCTGGTCTATTAAGATCTATCCGGAGATATGCATTCTGACTACAGTTCGTCTAGGCCAGGGGTGTCCCATTTTTAATTGGCCCCCAAGTAATTTTATAAATAGAATAGAATATGGTAAATGGTAAATGCACTGATTCTTATATAGCGCTTTTCTACTCTCTTGGAGTACTCAAAGCGCTCTATACAACATGCCACATTCACCCAATCACACCCATTCTCACAAGCACTTTATCTATACTTAGTGCTTTCTAACGACATTCATACACATTCATACTCCGATGGATGCATCGGAGAGCAAGTTGGGGTTAGTATCTTGCCCGAGGATACTTGACATGCAGACTGGAGGAGCCAGGGATCGAACCACCGGCCTTCCGATCAGTAGGTGACCTGCTCTACCTCCCGAGCTACAGCCACCCAATATAGCCGCACTTCAACTTTTTCTGCTGCTGTTGATCAAGGCAGTTGCTCCACCAAAAAGGACATCGCAGAAGAAATTTACCCCCAAGTTACTAAACATGGCAAAACCAAAGAAGCCAAAGGTAGAAAGTGAGTGCAGAAAATTTCAGACACAGTGGGAGAGTGAATATTTCTTCAAAGAATTCAAGGGGAAGTGTGTCTGTTTGATCTGCACTGAAACTGTGGCAGTTATGAAAGAGTATAATGTACGACGTCAATATGAAACCAAACATCAGGCCTATGCACCCTACACTGGTGCTGAGCGAGAGCAGAAATTAAAGCAAAGGGTAGCTCTCCTGCAGGGTCAGCAACAGTATTTTTTTTTTGTGCTCAAAAGGTCCAGGAAAAGGCTCCGATAGCCAGCTGTGAGGTCGCCCAACTCATCGCAAGACATGGAATGCCTTTTTCAGATGGAGACCTCATAAAACACGGCCTCGTTAAAGTCACCAAAATAATGTGCCCGGAAAAAGTGCAGGACTTCAACAACGTCAGCATGTCCAGGAATACAGTCGTGCGACGCATTGAAGACTCGTCAGCCAACATTAAACTGCAACTGTCTGATAAAGCTGTGCTTTTGATTTTTACTCCTTCGCATGCGATGAGAGCACCGACGCCACAGACGCCGCACAGCTGCTATTTTTTTGTGGGGAGTGGAGGAGAGCACGAGCGCTTTAAAAATATATTCCACGGTACCCGTGTGTTAATGTGCAGGTACACATGCTTCAAATATCAATAATGCGCATCAATTCTGTCACTACCCTGCTTTTGCGCACCACTTTCTTATATGCGTTTTTCTTGTTAACACACAGAGTACACACCGCTGTGCACAGCGCGCGCACACATAGTCAGCTGATCTCATCTGATGCAGATTTGCTCCTTGATCAAGTGACATTTGTCCGGATCGAGTGGCGATCAGCACCGCGGCTGGAGGGCCCGATTTACATACCCAGCGCAGCTATACTCACCAGAATAATTTACTAAAATTATGGACTCCTGTTATTAAGTCCAATTCAGTCTGTTAATGTTGATAACGGTTTCAAACGAACGTTAATAGGTGTGTTGCTAAGCCTAATAACTTAAATAACAAACTTGAAATGTGCCCGTCCCATTTTCCCCTTTATTGATTTTTCTCTGTGCTGTAAATCTTCTGTCCAAGAAGAAATCTGAGGCTGCTGTTCTGAGAATGAGCTACCAAAGCTTTTTCTGAATAAATCAATAAAGATCCATTTATGGAAAGCTGTGATGAAGGCAGTTTTGTCTTTAATTATATTCAACAATATAACATATTCGACCACTTTTAAGTGGTTTTTCTAACTCTAAGTCTTAACTTTACGACTGAACTCATTTCATTTACTCTGGCGAACCTTTTCACCACATGTCATTAAACTTTGGTGGCCCTGAGACGTCAAATGCACTGCAACTTAAAAAAATACCTGCAAAAAGAAAAATGCAGCAAAAGCACAAAAAACCCAACAAAAAACATTAAAACAAAACAAAGTGTTTTTGGGGAGACAACAATGTGACAACTGTGGAAGTGAGAAGCTACCCGTAAATGGCTAATAGCATATATGTATCAATAGTATTACCAAAATTTTGCACTATAAGGCGCACTTAAAATCCTTTAATTCTCTCAAAAATCGACAGTGCGCCTTATGGTCTGAAAAATACAGTAATTAAAACACATTTCCACATCTTCTCCCTCACAACACTGATGAACCTTCTGCTTCTTTGAAGTGTGTCTGAGTGCAGTCCTCTGCATGCTGTGGTAGTCCCTTTGACATTTCAGGGTTCCCATATTAAACAGCTAAGGTTTGTTTTTGCAGTATTTCTGCTCGTGTTCAAAACTTGATGTATTTTCCTGTCACACAGATCTGTGTTTCAGGACTCATCTGCACCTCAACTGTGTCTCTGAGTCGGACTCAAAACAAGAGTCGGACTCAGAGACATAGTTGAGACACACACTTAATCATAGAAATATAGCAGTTACACAAATATTGGACTCCACATGTCATACTGTATATATTGGACTTGAAAAATGTCCTAATAAAAAACGGTCTCCTCTTTTCCTTTCTAGCTTCTCCATCACTGAGATCATAACAGTGATTTTGTGTGTGTGTGTGTGTGTGTGTGTGTGTGTGTGTGTGTGTGTTATTCATGCAATTTGCAATCCACATGCCCTCTTCAGACAGACGGACAGAAATAACTGACAGGACTACAAAAATAAGACTCTGTTTTTTGAAAAGGAAACTTACATCAGAGAAAATTTCTTGAGTGATGCAACAGTTGGCACAACAGGACTGACATCAATGGATCTGTTATTTGACCTTATGGTAAAACAAGTCATGCACTGAACTGGCAGGAAAACCTGCAAACTGACTCCACAAAGTCAACTGGTGAGGCTCAAAAGTAGGAAGACAAAACAAAACATGGAATAGGAGGAGGGATTCTGGACAAACAACCTGAACCAGACGGACAGAATCAACAACCTCAAAAACCCAGCAGGGAAAAAGAAAGACGACCTCCGTCAGACGCCAGGGAGGGCAAGAAAGGAGCAGAGAAGGGAAATAAAAACACAGATCAATAAAGTCTTGATTTGTTAACTGAAATGAATATAACACAACATCACAAAAACTAACACACCTGTCAGCGGCTCTAGTTTTCGTCTCCCGCTTGAATTACCCAAATGTAAAATGATCGGCTTGCTGCTGTGAAGCATGCAAAGTATAAATAGACTGAAGAGTAATGCATTCTAACAGTAATGGGACAAATAGAGCCTATAAATTTAGGACATAAGCCATCACATTTTCCTATTTAAAAATAAGCTCCATTTGTATTCACTTTACATCACTGCCCAGCTGAAAGCCTCTTTACATCAAGTTAATGTTTTCATTTCCCATATCTCAAAGAAACATCTACTATGCAAAATATGGCACTTATTAGAGGGGAAAACATGCTCTCCGGTTACTCATGTGCAAATAAAATGTAGCAAAAACTTCTTGAATAATTGACTGAAGCAAAACTAAAATAACAGAGGCAGTTATTTCAGCCATTTTCACAAAATGAGAAAAATCATGCTTTTGCAGAGGTTCACAGGAGGACTGTAAGCTGTAAGTGGACAATCATAGAAGGTGATGGTGAAAACAACAAACAGGGTAAAGCCAGTGAACTAATAAAAAATAATAAAACCCAAACAAAAATTACTCAAAAACAGCAGGAAAATGCAATAAAAAAACCTGTCAAAGAGCTAAACTATTATCCTGTTAATAATTTTGCCTCCTCACTATCATTCTGGATACTGTAGCTCCTGTGAAAACTAAGTCCTCAAATCAGTAGTATTTGACTCCCTGGTATTATTCTCAAATGTGCACCTTAAAGATTCAGTAAAAAGGACTAGATGTTACAGTCCCTGATAATGCATTGCTTTAGATCAGGGGTCAGCAACCCTAGGCATGCGTGCCACAGTTGGCACGCGAAGGGTTAACTGATGGCACGGCCACAGCTGGACTGGCCATCAGGCATACCGGGCATTTGCTCCGTGGGCCGATGGTGAATTTTCGTTTTTATGGGCCGATGATTTTATTTATTTATTTATTTTGTAACGGTATAAACAATGAAAGGTGGTGGATTGGCCCGATGCTGGCCGGTGTGTAAAAATAACTCAGTTGTTTGGTGGTGGCATCGCGGAGCTTCCACAGATTCAGTAAAATTAACAAGTGATGGAGGCCAGCAGGTGGATGAGGGAGATCGGAGGCAGGACGAGGAGAGACCCGAGGAGGCCGCCGGTCTGAGTGTCAGGTGAACTGAACTTCAGGTAAGAAGTTATGACCTGCAGTCTATCTGGGTCAGACATAAACCAAGTTTAGGTGGAGTTTATTTTCGTTGTGCTGACTTTTTACAGTCAGTTACAATAACTCGTACTGCGTACTAGCTAGCATGACGGAGTTTCTATACAGCTGGGTGGGTGCTCTGATGTTACTGATGTTGAACTTTATTTTATTCACAAGGTTAGTTAGTAGAGTTGCCAACCGTCCCATAAAAAAACTGAATCGTCCCGCATTCAGAGAAAATATTACGCGTTTCGTGTTGAGGTGAGAAGGAGCACAGTTTGTCCCGGACTTCAGCTACAATGGAAAAAGACACAAAGCTGGAGTTATTCTGTGTCTTTGCTGCACAGCTGCCTCTTCTTCTCTCATTCTCTCCCCTCTCTCTCCTGTTGCTACTTCAATCATGAAACTGATCAATGATCAGCTGATCGTCTCTCTTGTTTGTTTATCGCTCACTTTGTGCCAGAAAGAGGAAACCAGCGGATGTCGCTAAACAACAGCAGCATGTTTAAGCTTGATCAGCTGTTGTTAGAATTTATTTTATATTAATTTCTAGTATCAGCTGATGTTTGCTGGAGCCACAGCTGTAAAGCTGCTGGTCATGATGTCGGTTTGGATGTAGTGAGAGGGAAACATGAAGATGAAACCAGGAGATGTCCTTACTGAATCATCAGAGCTGAACAGGTGATGGAGAAACAGGTTTACCTTTTAGGTGACATGGATGAGTTGAAGGGAAGTTATGAACTGTTTCTGAGAGACTAATAACACCAGGATCCTTTTCTAAGCAGCTGACAGCTGGTAACTGTGCAGGGGCGGGTCTAGCAAAGTTTTGCAAGGGGGGCCAGGAAGGGCATTAACAGGAAAAGGGGGCACAAAGAAATACTTTCTTATTCTCATTTAAAATGTCTGGCTGTTATTAAATAATTATTTGAAGCTTACAACCAAAGTTTTTATCTGACGTAAAATGTATAGAAATCATACATATACCAACAAGACTACATCACTGTCACAACAGTGTTTGTTTTCATTCAAAGGCTTTATGGCTTTAATACCTGGTGGGCCAGTCTTTAGTCAAAATGCCCGGGCCGATTTTTTGTCCCGGTCCAGCCCTGGGCACGACACGCAGTGAGTTAATCTGTGCGTGTTCATGGAGCTGCATGTTCACCTGCTGGACATCACTACCTGACAAGTTTAACTGTCTTCAGAACATTGCAGAGGCCTTGTTGACAGTATTTGGCTCAACATATCTGTGTGAGCAGATTTTCTCTCACATGAGTCCTCAGGTAGCCGTCTGAATGCTGGATACTCGGAGACCTGTGTCTCTGAGTGGGACACCAGAGATCATATTAACATGTGTGTCTCTGTATTAACATTGTTGTTATCATTGTTGTGAGGAGACCATAAATAGCATTTGTATTTTCTGTTGTACAGTTCATTTGCTGTTATGGATAAAAAGTCTTTTTTTGTTTCAAAATAGCTGATAACTATTCGCTGATAGCTGCCAACATCTGCGAACAAATATAATTCTATAAAGTGGTTCTATATAGTGTGTAACTGTTAATATAGAGCGTTATTAAATTTATTGCTAATGCAATCATATGGCACACTGACCTCTGAGGAAATTTTAAATGGCTCTCGCCATCAGAAAGGTTGCCTACCGCTGGTGTATTTGTATGGCCTGCCAGTTTTTAGGTTATGGTCTTTTCTCTGAGTGCAGACAAATGCAGCACTAAAAGCTCGGGTAATCATTCCTTCCTCCTGAGGTGGCTCAAAGTGGAAAGTTGAGAGTTTGAATTACATCTCTGTTCTCTTGATAAGAGCTCTGCGCTGCCGGGCACCATTGACAGTTGCCTCCTAAGCTCCACATCTCCGCCTGAAGTGAAAGCTGAAACAACCAGTAATTACATCCCCTGTGATAGAATGCCACGCCACGCCACCTAAACAATGACTCGATAACATTTTGTCTCTTTTAACCAACAGAAGAGCCTAAAAGTAGAGGAGGGTATCAGAATATTACTGAAGGTTAGAGAAGGTTTTATTTATCCATTAATGACCCAGGTAAGCGTTCAATGGAGCGGAAAAATAAGGCAGATCAATGTCCATCGACCTGAAGCCCATCCCACCACACTTCCCATTACACTGATGCCTCGGGCATCCTAATCTGCTCCCTGAGTAAGAGGGTAACTGGAAATAACATTCAAGAAAGGAGAAGTTGAGAAGGACTATTGATTAATGCCATAAACGATAAAAATATTGATTGTTGCAAGGTTTCAGATGGTAGTTCATTCTGCTCTGCGTTGTTTTATTTATGGTGGGTTGAAAGGTTCTTTTCTCCAAAGAAATTATATTTATAGACACACTGAGAGTACAGAAGAAGGTCGGTAATAGATTTCACTGTTAGGGTCGCCTGCAGAAGGCTACTGAACAATTAGCTTGTGTGGAATGGTAGACAACAGGAGGGATGTTTGGTTGTTCCTGTGCATAATGACTGACATTTTTATATTGAACTATCATTCACAAAAACTATTAGTTGGATTTTAATTTCTGTGCCAAATATATCAGGACATCCTTGATAATCTCATATTTTTCGAACATTATACTTTTGCTTTCCCAAATGTAACATGTAGCTACGGTTGATGGGGTCATAGGCAGAGATGGGCAGTACTGTAATCCAATTACTTTTTTCAAGTAACAAGTAATGTAAGGGACCCTAACCCTTTACTAATGCAAAAAAGTAATTAGAACGTTACCTTCCCGTAAGCACGCTGCGTTACTAAACTGTGATTTTGTTTGTGAGAGTGTCTTGTGACAATGATGTTCGAGCGTGCGACGTCCGTGGCAGCAACAGACGTGTGCAGATCAACAATGGATAATATGGAGTGATGGAGAGAGTACGGAGAGAGTATGCAGCGTTTACAGCGTGGAAGTAATCACATTACTTTGAGTTTGATTCAGTAAAAAGTGACACAAGCATTAGCGTCTGCTGTTCACTCTGCGTGGGAAGAAAACTTCTTTCTACGGCGAAAAATTCAACTTCAGATCTGAGCGAGCAGCGAGCACGCTGCCACGGGAACGTGACATTCACAGAGAAACCCCCGGATCCTCCCACTGACATGACCACTGTGGGCAAACCTCCACCCGCCCCACTCCTGCTAAAGAGTCTTCGATTCTATTTATTTTTACTGTGTTTTACTTGCATCTATTTGAAAGAGTGTAAACACAAAACATGATTTTATTTTATACACTGGAATATGCAGAACATAGGTTTAAATGTTAAACATGTTAATCTTGAATGATGGATTACAGACAAATAGAATTGGGCTGAAAGGTCTGTTGCTTTATTACGTATTCAGGTTGTTTTTAAAAAGTAGATAATTACTTTTGAAAAGAAGTAAACAGTAAAGCAACAGGATTCCTTTTTTAGAGAAGTAATCAGTAATCAGTTAATAATTACTCTTTTTCAAGTGACTTGACCAACATTGGTTATTTTGCTCAACTGTATTGCATGTTTTGACTGAATTTGGTCTGCGCTGGGGGAGCTTGCCCCCAGTAGGCACCCCCACACTCTTGAACCCACCAGGGCAAGGGGGCCCAGGCCCATCCGGACCGGGGCCCACAGCAGCAGCACCGCTGCTTTATTTAAAAATAAAACCTCAAATAAAAGCTGACAGTCAGCAATTAAAGCACGTCTTGTTATTTTCATTTGGGATCCATTGTGGTGGTGTGTGGAGCCAAAAATGTTAGAACTTTGTCGATGTCCCAATATTTATGGACCTGACTGTATATTGTCTTACAACTAACAGAGACTGTACATCGTTGTTAAGATGTTTAATACTTTTGTATGTATGTTTATATTTCTGAATTATTTGCAATAAAACTGCTAAAAGAGAAGCATCGTGTCTGAGCGTCGTCATTGACTTATCCCCTTTTCAGGGTGTAACATAAACGTTGGATTTTACTGTTGCTCCTATCCATCTGTCACAAATCACCCCTGATCCACCTACCCCACCCTGCATCCACTTTTTGCCTCTCTTGTCAAAGTGAAGCTCGGCCCAACTAGGAATCAACTTTTAGAGTCAACCTGGATCCATGTAGAGAAAATATTTGTTGGAAGAATTCTTTACCATTGTTAGATAGTGGGAATTTTCTAGAGTACAAAGCTTGTTCATTCATATTACAGCATTGAGCAAAAGAAGAACTGGCTGTAATTCATAATAAAAAACAAAAACCTGAAACCCTGTGCTTCAATCATATCCTGATTGCTTCATTTTAATTAAACCCTTTGTGCTGGTGTACAAAAGCAAAATTATTAAAATAACCCCGCCATCCAAATATTTTTTTCCCACAAATACATCTCTTATGAAAAATGACAAACATTAATTCCTTCTGCTGCAATGACAGCCGACTCCCTGGGGAGCAGTTCGGCTGAGAGTGGCTTCCTGGGAGTCAGGTGGGTGCAGCGACAGCCAAGCAGCCGTCACGTCTCATTCACTTGTAAATTGGGGGAAATAACAGAACCAAATGTTCTCATTATTTCTCCTCAGCCCAGGAGCCTCAGTACCAGTCAGTGTTTTGGACCATTTTCAACAACCAGAAGCCTCTCGTTTCACAGAGAAGTGTGTCCCTGCATGCTCCCTTCCCAGCTCTCCCGCTGCTGACAGCAGGAGACGAGAAGAAAACAGCGGACGCGTATGACCCCGCAGCTGTTTAGGTTTCTTCAAGAAACAGCACATTGGAGATGTGTGTAACAGCTCACAAACACTAGTTTGAGTGGGGTCGATACATTTCCTCACTGTCACAGCTGTTTTATAGACATGCATAATTTTCATTTAAGCCAGCTGAGGCCTCAACTGTTCTTACTGATGTGGTCCTTAAAATTCCTTTGGAATTCTGCGGTTGGTTTTAGATAAGTTATATTTAACATTTTCATCAAAGTTGGGGTTTTATATAATTCTGACTACAAACATTCATATTTAGGTAGGCCTGCACAATAAATCAAAAATTTATTGTCATCGCGATATCAGCCTGCGCGATGGGCCCATCACAAAAGACGACGTAAACTGCGATAATTGGGTACCTTAGAATATTTACACACGTGCTTTAAAGAACTTACCGATCAAAGAAACCCCTTTACTCATTTGACCAGCTGAATAGAGCCCTTCACGGCATTAACCAATCAAATGGATTAGAGGCCCGCTTCCTACGCAGGTGGGGAGCGAACAACGCTGCAGCAACGAGTCAGATTTGTAAAGGCTGAGAGCGAGACGCATGACGAGAACGCTACTGACTATGAACTCGTGCCTAAAAGAAAAAAATAGTACCTCGCTTATTTGGAGGTACTTTGGATTTGATAAAGACGACGTTCTCCAAACACAGGTACTCTGCAAAACTTGCCGAACACTCGTGGCAACCACCAGAGGAAACACGACTAATCTCCACCACCATCTTCAATACAACCACAGAGAACAGAGTTCCAGAAAGACAGGGCTAGCCAAACAAAGGTTGCTAATGTTAAGACAAAGAGCGCAGCAGTCCAACAGCCGTCTCTGTATCAGAGTTTTTCAAGTGGAACTCCTTATGAGAAAACGTCGAAGCGGTACAAAGAAATAAGAGAGGCCATTACACATTTTTCGACAAAGACATGATATAAATACAGTTAGCAGAGAGGGCTTCACCAGTCTAGATACATGAAGTGGACCGGAGATACCGCATCCCCTCACGAAACTACTTTTCCCATGTCGCCATTCCACAAATGTACGAAACATGCCGCAAGACCGTCATGTTTGAACTGAGCCAAGCTGAAAACTACGCAAGCACTACAGTAAAGTTTCCTCTCCAGTTTTGACTTACATCATAACTACTTGGTGAGAGGTAAAATGATGAACAACTGCATTGAGATCATTTGCAGTATAATTTAAGTTATATTATTTAAAACTAATTCTAGAGACCGGGAAGGATGTCTTTCAGAATTCAAGCCTTTTTCAAGCATTTTTTGTTGTTACACTGCTAATACAGCAGCTTTCATTAAATAAAACTGTTGCAGTAAAACGGAAATTATGTATTCGGGGGGTTTTTTTGGGTTTTTTTGCTATTTATTTTATTGCAAGTCATATCGTTATCGCAGTATTGATCACAGTTATCGCACATCGCAGGTTTTCCTAATATCGTGCAGCCCTATATTTAGGTTCTTCATATATTCACTTACAGCCTTCAAAATAACATGCACATATGCTGTCCCCACTACAAACTGTTGCACTCTTTATATTTCCAGGTATATAGATATCTAAACATTATATTCTTCAGCACTCCATCCTCTGAGAAGCAGATGATTTGTTGCATTTTACAGGATTTTATTGTATTTAATATGTAAAACTGAAAAAAAAGCAGAAACATGTGTAACACACAAATTCCTGCCGAGACCTAACACATTCAAGTTGTGAAGAAATACCACAGCAGAGATGAACCTATGCAATGCTCCAACTGCTGCTGGTGAAAATAATACAAACATCTGAATCTTTTTAAAATTAAATAACTTTGAAGTCTTTAGTCATACAAACCTGCTTGTTCTTAGTATATTTACCCAATGAGATTAAGAATTCAAAAGCACACCAAGAAAACGGAGGAGCTGCATTTCATACTTATTTTACTGAAGTAAATGTAATAAAAGTCACCATGAATTTCGAGAGGCAGAAATCGAAGGTTTTGTCACATTTCTGTGTTCAGAACACAAATAACGCTGGTTAAGCGTGAGCAACAACACTGACTGGTGCAGTCGTGGTGACCTGTTCAAACATACACACAAACACTGGAAACAAAAATCAAACACAAGAGAACCGAAAAAATGACAAAATAGAGGATTTGAAGTGAAACATAACAATCCCATCAGTATTTCCACCGGCTAGTTTAGAACTGCATTTACAAAAATCAAGTACAATTTATTCCCTGAAACCAATTTGCACAGCCGCCGTCTCTACATCGACCAGTACGGTGTGACGAACAAAGAAAAAAAGGAAGAGCTGCGAGAAATCTCCACGGAGACCAACTGAAGCCACATAAATGTGCCCTCAGAGTTCTGGGTCAGAAATCTGACAGCTTTTGCTGCTGTCAAATTTAGACATGAGCTGCTGAGCTGGGAAAACATGCTAAGATAATTTAATGCTTTCATTTTAAAATTTTACACTCCTCGTCCACTCAGGACATCTATTATGCAAAGAGCGAGCACTCAGGAGAGGTAGCAAAAGAGGAGACAGGGGTAGAAGGAAATTTATTACCAGGCATATTAACATTTAACACTTTTGTGTTGGCTGTGAAGGCTGTGACTTGTTAACAATCAGGCATTTCACTGATAATAATAACTACAATTCTTTACATTCTTATAGTTTGATATAAATACAAACGTAACATTTAGTATGTTTCCATGAATAATTACTCCTTAAAGTTTTGATATTTTGGAAACAATTTACATCTTAAATTTCAGTTTGTCAAAAGTGGCTGAGTGTGTTTCATGCTTTTCCTTGTTGGGATGACGGCTTGAGGGCTTCTTGTCTTGCAACAGTCTGTTCCTGAATGCCCCGGCTCTTCTATCCATTTGGCCTGAGAAAATGTTAAGTGGGCCACCGCCTTCATGTGCAAGCAACATTAGTGAGGCAAAAGGAATGAAAAGTGAGACAGCAGCAGAGAAGCAGCATACTGGGATGGGAAACAAACCAGCCCGACAGACGGCCCAACGTCTACCCGCTCTCAGTACATCAGGCACACTCCAAAGGTTGTGTTTGCCTAATTGAATTAGCGCCTTGATGTGCAGCTTCAACAAAGGCTTAATGGGAGTCAGAGCTTTGATTGGAGCTCTTGTGGTTTGACATTCATTTCCTGGCAAACAACATTATCAGGAAAACCAGTGTCCAGGCTAAAATTAGCTCTGACAAAGCCGTAATTGGATTCCTTGTACAGTTAATTGAAATGGGCTAAAGGTGTGCGAGCTAAAGTTTTTTACGCCACAGTGGAAAGTCTGTTGATTTTAATACACTTTTCACAATAAATATTGTAACTCTGTGTTGCTTATTATAACATCAAGAAGGGGTAGGGTTTGAGTTTTGTTCTGTAAGAAGAAGATGGATCAGCAGAGGTGGCAACAATACAGACTTTCTGTACTGAAGTAGAAGTAGAGATAACTGTTAAAAATACTGTGGTACAAGTTGAAGTACTGATTCAAAAAAAAACAGGCTCTGAAATGTAGACAAGTAAGAAAGTAAAAAGTAATCTTTTGAGGATGCTGTTTATCTGCAAACTGTGCTAACTGAATTCTCTGCTTTATTAAAGCAATACAATTCAGTTAGTATTATGCATAAATTACATAGTTTTGCCTCTTTAATCACTTTGTATACAATAACCCCAGGTGACTGATTCACCCACTGGATTGCTTTTCATGTGCTACTGTTTCATGTTTGAAGGTTCACTGTGGTGTGAAATAACTCCCCTTAAATGTCTTAAACCAGACAAGCCTGTTTTAAAATGTAAACAGTGGAAAGTGTTGATATGTTTGCTAAAAGCTGTTGTTCATGTAAAAACCTGAAAATTCAAAGTATTTGTACTTAAGTAACTTTGTTACTTTGGACTTCTGTGGAAGACAAATATCAAAGTTTTAAAGAAAATGTAATGCTGAAAAATAATGTATGAGATGAAAGTCCCAGTGTATGTCTAAAATATGGATATCCGCTCAGACAAACAGCATTGGTTGTGAGAATAGCAGCGCTGTTCGTCTGCTGATATCTTTTGATTGAGAGTGACAGACAATTAAAATAAAGCTGCCTTGAAAAAGTGTCTCTCAAACTTCTTCTGATGTGCCCAACTTCAAAAACCCAAAAGCATTCATGCCACACACACCAGAATTATTTAATTAGCTGTCCATCCATCCATTCGCTTCCGCTTATCCTTTTCAGGGTCGCGGGGGGCGCTGGAGCCTATCCCAGCTGTCATAGGGCGAGAGGCAGGGTACACCCTGGACAGGTCACCAGTCTGTCGCAGGGCCAACACACAGAGACAGACGACCATTCGCACTCACTTTCACTCGCACATTCACACCTAGTGACAATTTGGATTATCCAATTAACCTATCCCCACAAGCTGCATGTCTTTGGACGGTGGGAGGAAGCCGGAGTACCCGGAGGGAAACCACGCAAACACGGGGAGAACATGCAAACTCCACACAGAAAGACCCCGGCCTGATGGTGGAATTGAACACAGGACCTTCTTGCTGTGCGGCAACAGTGCTAACCACCGTGCCACCGTGCTGCCCAGCTTAGCTGTTTCGTTTTATATTTAGCAATGCTAACAAAACATCACTAACATTAAACAATAAAACACGGGAATCAGACTGAATTATAGTCAAATAAAGTAGTACAATAGCATTATTCAACTTAGTTTGATTTATTTTTTAAATCTGGTTGTCCACACCCCACCTGGAGTGACTCTCCCACAGTTTGAGGACCATCTGTTTAAAAGAAGGAGTAAGGGACATATATGTGGTGCTCAGGCTAAGAATCACCTGGTAAAAAGAGAATAGAATCAATGGTGGAAGAAATGAAGGAGGAGTAAAGGAGCAACGGTGCACTGATATACCAAAGAACAGAGCAAAGCAGAGAAAATACGCAGCCAGGGTGGATCAGGCAATGAAAATCGTAGCAGCAGCTGGAAAATGTACTCTAACAACTTGAGTTTCAAATTCAATATATGAATCTGAAAGCAGTTAAAGAGGAAAGAAGAAGCAGCATCTGTAGTCAAAAAAATAGTCAGACTCCTTCTTGTGTTTTTATCTCTGACATTTCTTCAAATGGCTGTCATCAAAGTCCCCTGGGCCTTTAATGAGGCGTTAATGCCGCTCTGTGTTTCCTGCATTTCGATTTGGATGGAGGTAAAAACACCAAACACGGCGAGTCACACGCTGATGAGCCTGCAGTGCACTGTGGCTAATTAGGCAGTCCAGACTAATTAATCATCCCAATTCCTTCTCCCCTTTTAAAGGCAAGAGCAGAGCAGATTAGCAGCTGTGTGCTTCTATTATGTGTTACAGTCAAACCTACTCAAGGTTTTCAGAAGACAAAAAGCAAAAAAAAAAAAAGACATTTTTTAGATGGCAGTGCTGATCACACCAAACACCTAACAGCATCCCTCTGTTCCCAAATGACTGATCACCATCTGAGAGAAGTGACGGACTTTTGATCGACACCACAGACCTTGAAAACGGGATAGGCTTCAGCCCCTTGAACAAACCAACTGATTACTGTGGGCTAAAATGAAAAAGAGTCCAGAAATGTATTAAAGAAATGGAAACACTTGCATTCATTAAAACAGCATCAAATATCATGTCAGAGGAAAAATAGCTACGACATTCTCAAACCTACCAGAGAAACAGAAGTAAGTGCACTCTGCTCCAGCGTTTAAACTTGAACACATTTAGGTTAATAGAATGAATAAAAGGGTCAAAGCACCAGCTCCTGGTTCCCAGAGCTGCACACTCAACCGGGACTCTAAAACCAGGCAGACCAACCTGAGCACTGGCAGGACTTTGTACAAGAAATCCTATGAATCAGTGATATATATAATGATGTGCATGGCACAATACAAGGCTAATAGTATGCTGATAACATTCATCAAGAACTCAGTGGGACTCTAGAAGACAATACCGTAGGCCAACTCCAAGGCAATTACACAAGATACCATGAAGTGTGGAATACCAAGCTGATGTACTGTCCCCACTGGTATTCTGCATAGGCCTTAATCCCCCAAGCCAGCTCATGATAAAGAGTGGACAGTGTTGGGAAGGTTACTTTTAAAATGTATTTGCTTGCGAGAGACAGAGAGAGGCGTTGAAAGGCTGCTCCAACAGAACTTATTGTTTTTGGAGGAAAACACGAACACGGTGTACAGTCGAGTCTTAATAGCTTACTTACAACTGGGCTCGTCAGGCTCTCTTCTTGGCTGCAGTGGTTATTATTATATTTACATGCTTCCAGCTCCCGTTTCTGCTCGATGACAGCTCGTACTTTTCCTTTTTCTCCCTCCCTCGCTCACAGACACATAACGTGTATGGCGGTCCATTCTCCCTGCAGCACGGACTACACTGCCCATGATGCTACATTCTTTAGAGCTATACCTGTAGCATTCTGCCTGTTAGCTTAGCACAACAACAACAAAAAGGCCTCTCTCACCCAGGAAACACGCAGAGAGAGAGCGTCACCCTGTAACCATGGCAACCGTAACGCTGCCACCTGGAACAACAGAACGTAGCTGTCCATCAAAACCCAAACAGTCCTGACCCGCCACAATATGAAACAGGGAAGTACCGCCGTGTAATCCATTTATTTCAACAAAGTAACTGTATTCTAAATACCACCTTTTTAAACGGTAACTGTAACGGAATACAGTTACTCATATTTTGTATTTTAAATACGTAACGCCGGTACATGTATTCCGTTACTCCCCAACACTGAGAGTGGATACAGATATAAATTCAGTAATGGAGTGACCATCAACTCCTGGTCACTCCAAGAGTTGATGGTCATCTGTGTACCTGCTATACTAAGCTGTGTGCCAAGAGTGAGTGAGATGTCTACTCAGTGATCCACCTTACCCGGCTCTACAGCGAGGACATTGGGATTTCTTTTTGACCTGGCTAGTGTGGGTGGATATTTATAAGGTCGGGGACCTGAGGGACTGAAGGGGTAGAGGTGCCAGAAGGCAGAATAGTGGGCATACTGGGCAGTTAGAAGTACCTGGATCTCCCACAGGGCAATGAGAACCATGACGAAGATGCACAAAGGTCAGCTGCAGCCAAATATTTCCAGAAGATAGAATCGATGCAGAGAAGCCAGCTCAGTGGTAGGAATAACATCCAAGCCATCAATACATACGCTCTATCAGTACCCAGCTGGAATAATAAGCTGACCACAGGAGGAGGTAAATGCCGCTGATGTTAAGGCACAAAAGTTATTTTCTCTTAATCATAAACACGCCCTAAGCACCAAATCCATAGAGGCAGGGCTCAACAACAGCTGGCAGAATCCAACCCTAATCTCACCCTATCCAAGTTGCTGCCTCTGCAAAGATGCACCGAAGACTATCCAAGACCTAGTAGCGGGATTTAAGATGCAAGGTGGGACAGTGTACACTGAGAGGCCTAGTGGCTGGAATAGTGTACAGAAACAGCTGCCACATATGCATTAAAAGTCCCCAACTCTGAATGGGAAACACCACCAAATGTGGTCGACAGCATCAGGACTAAGGTCCTACAGGAGCTCCAAACAGACAAGCAGGCATACTGGTGGTTGATAAGCAAATTACAGCTGGGATAGATATGGCAGTCCCATTGGACACCAACAACATGAAGGAGCATGAGAAACCAGAGAAGTGCCACAGGCTGAACGAACAATTGGAGTAGATGTGGAACATCAAAGTGGTCCCAGTGGTAACAGGAGCATTGGGACCAGTAGTCCCCAACCTGGAAGACTGGTTTCACCAGATTCCAGGCAAATCATATATGTTGGTGTGTGTGTGTGTGTGTGTGTGTGTGTGTGTGTGTGTGTGTGTGTGTGTGTGTGTAAACTGACAGCACAGATTAAAGTTCTTAAGAACTTTGGACAGTTACACATGTTTGTATGAATGCCTGTATATTCATGCTGCAAAAAAGTGTGTTTACAGCAAGATAATGTTGACAGTTATAATATATCTAACTTTTTTTATTTATTTATTTACTATCCCTGCAGCGTGCACAGCAAGATAAGAACTTTCATTTGAGATAAATCCGAGCAGCACAAAGCTACTTTAAAGTCCAGGAAGCCGGATAAACACATTACAAGATGGTAACAGTGTTGATAAGCTTGGTGGGTTTCTCTGAGCATAATGCTGTTTCACTGTGATCAGGCAGGAAATATAGAAGATAACAGGCATGAAAGAAAAGTGACAACAGCTCAGATTTCTCAATACAGCTCGCATCACTGTCAGACAGGCCGTCTGTTCTCGGTGATGGGAAACCTTTTTTTACAGACTCACAGAGACAAATGTGCACATAGATGAAGTTACATTTCAGCACACACACAGCTGAGAAACACGTACAACCAGGTCGTGACTGCCGTCTATATCACTTCGGCGCTGAGCAGTACGAGACCCAGCAGGTGCTGAATTGAACCAAAGGACCCACTTAAATATAAGACGAAAAAAACATCAATTTATAGGCATTGACCTCCTAATATCCACATACTGAGTTTAACCACATATTTCATATAGGCACATATCCAGAAACTAGAAGACATTACTTTTCAAATTAAGTCTCATGTATTCTTTTTAGTTGTACAGGTTTTCTGTGTGATTGATTACAAAAAGGCCACTTTTTGTAAAAACTTTCTGCAAATGTTTTTTGGATCACAATCCCAAATGTGATCCAAACCCTGCCCCTAATCTGAGATGGGCTGCTGGTGACTCAGTGGATGCTCAGAGGTTATGTTTTTGTTGCTGATGAGTTTTTCTGTATTTATTTACAGCACAGATATTGGATGTCTTTATTCTGTCTGTCGCAGCAGATGGCCCCGCCCCTCCCTGAGCCTGGTTCTGCTGGAGGTTTCTTCCTGTTCAAAGGGAGTTTTTCCTTCCCACCAAAGTGCTGCTCATAGGGGGTCATGTGATTGTTGGGTTTTTCTCTGTATGTATTTGTTATGGCAAATGCAGATGGACCCAGGAAGCAAAACGCACGGAGGCAGAGTTGCAGTGAAGACAGTTTATTTACAGTGAGGGGGAGGTATTTACAAGGACAAAATATATACAACAGTGTATGAATCTGGACGCGGAGCCAGGACGTGCCGGTGACGAAAACACACAGGTAGTGCACTCGATCTAAAAAGGAGAGGGACGAGAATTAGGAGGGTCTTGCCCGATAACCGAGAAAAGCTTAGAGTAAACTTTACAGAGAGTTGGAGAGCTTACTTGTTACTGCTTGATGCCTAAACCTCCAGAAGGAAAACAAACCAGTCGAGGCAAAATCCTAGGGAGGAAACAAAACTCCTTACAGTCACCAAAAATAATCCAAGGGCTCCAGCAGGCAGGGGCAGAATTTCAGACGATCCAGAAACGCCAATACTCCGACACTAGTCCTCTGTCAGGTAGCTCCTAAAGAACACTTCTGAGGAAAGCATCTGATGAGTAACAGGTGTGCCAGGTTCAGTGACTCACTGCCCCGCCTACCTATACAAAAAGGGAGGCACCAAAAAACACATACAAACAAAAACACCACATAACCAGAACCCAACTCCTAACAGTATTATTGTAGGGTCTACATTACAATATAAAGCTCCTTGAGGCGACTGTTGTTGTTATTTAGTGCTATGTAAATAAAACTGAATTGAATTGAATTGAACAAAGCAATGCTATTAGCTATTAGCATGTACTGTCTGAAATTAGGTAACTATTGAACTTGATTAATGTCAAAATAACAAAAACCTTTAAAGTTTTAAGATTCTCAAGATTTAAAAGCATAGGGAGGATGTTTTCCTAAGCAGATTCAATGCTGTTTATTTACTTTATCACAGATGATGATGTCCTCATCCAGTTAAATCTGCTTTCATACTGCTGTCTGATAAAACGGTCACAAAGTCCCTTTGTTCATTACACATGTCACAAATTTAGGCTGCAACTTGATAGAGACAAATTTGTTTACCCCTGATAAAACATACCTGTTATGATTCTTGATTTTGGTTCTAATATTTATCATTTACTGCTTTTTAAAATCCTCCATCTCCTTGTACTCCCTTCAGTTTCACGTGTGCTTGTACTTCTGTTTGCCAACCGTTTTTGTGTCACACTTGTGTTCAATCGGTTTAACACCCACTTCAGTAAATGTACCACCAACTGTTTACCAGGTCATATATGGTTGCAATCAAACTCTACGACTCAAGTTACTGTATTTGGCATGCTTTTGGATTTTGTCTTTTGCCCACTACCTTGTGTGTATGACACATATGATACATACTACAACTAAAGAAGTTCCCTATGTTTAAGTCTGTTATAACAACTTTTTTCATGCCCACGCGATGTCAAAATCTCACAGCAGTTTGTGAAATACTCACAGACGTATGCCCATGTGATGCTAAAAGGCTATTACAGCTATACAGAATCACACACATAATTTGGCGCCATGGTCTTTTTAGAGAGAAGAGGCTTTCTTCTCACAAACCTTGCAAACAGGCCATGTATGTTCAGCCTTTCTAACTGTGATGTGATGAGTTTTTCTATTTAATATGCTAACCGAGAGCTGTAGAGTCTGAGATGTTGGGATTTTTTTCCTACGAAGAGCAGGCACGCGCCCATTAGCCGATGTTGTTGCAGAAAGGCGCTTCCGCTTTGCGGGCCATATTTTACGCCTCATTGCCCAGCTAAGATTGCCATGACATGGTGTCCACGCACTGGCAAGCGAAAGCAAGGCCGACCAAGGACCACATGGCGTTGAACATTCATGGACGATCTGAGAACTGTCGACATTGCCTGGGACGAAGCTGAAGCAGTCGCTGCTGACTGACATCGATGGAGATCACTAGCTGCCCGATGCGCCGCCCGGCCTAGGAGGAACTAAGTGCTAAGTAAGTAAGTGGGTCAGAGTATTATCTGATCTTGGGTAAACTTCCTAGGACATCCATTCCAGGGAAAATGTGACATCATGTTAAACCACACGAACACTTCACACCTGAAAATGGCCAGAAATTCAGCTTTCACAGAGATGGTCCCACTTGAATCAGCACACAGCTCTTTTAAAGCTAATTGAGTTTGAGTTGTGACTGAACAGTTTGGTTTTTTTCCCCTCAAAGAACGGAAGAGTGGCGTGATCCTTTTACTCTGACTGGCATCTAGTTACCATAAGCACACTGATCCCACCTGCTGATTGCTCGTAGGAACCTTCTGTGGGCTGCCCGTCCACAAACTGACAGCGCCTAAGTGATAGAGCTGTAGCGTGTCAGGGAGTGGAAAGCTTTTAAACTTACAAAAAAGAAAAAAGAATTGCTTTCTCGTCTGGTGCACAACGTGCTGCAATAAATCAAATCAGAGCGGGTCCTCTTTGGTCAGAGCTGAAGTGGAAAAGTTGTGTTTTTTGTTTGGGTTCACTGTTTCTAAAGAACAAGTCCAATTTTAGCTGTATGTTTCAATTGATTTCAATTTCAGGTTGATCTCAGCACTGCCAAATTCTTTGTGTTTTTATTTGTATCAGGATGTTTCAGACGTGACATTTAAAATATCCCCTATGTGCGGCTCTGTGGCTAAGGACACTTTTGTCTCCTTGTGCACAGACAGTTTGAATTACGCTGTGCAGATCATGTCTAACTAGTTTTAACATATAATACATCAATGAGTTCTGCTGCAGCAGCGATAAAATGAGAACATTCAGACCACATTTAAAGAATTAGAACAGAATTAGGAGTTGCCGTTTTGTACAGTAAATCATTTGCACTGGATGTGTTCCATTCAATCTCAGTTCAGTTTTATTCATAACGCATGAGTTTCTAGGCTTCTATGTTGGGCAAGACTTACTAATGCATTGCACCAGCAGAAAACTCATATTTCCAATAAGTGCACAGTGAGAGGATTGAAGGGAAGAAATCAGGTTTCGCAACTGAGCCCTCTTGATTGTACATTTCTGGGTGATGCTTACTCAAGAAGGAAAATATATAGAGAGAACCTGGTTTATGAACATATGTGCAGCACAGTTTACTGATAATTGTGCTGATATTTAACACGGAGTAAAAGCATTGTATTTTTTCTGCTTGAGTTTATTGAGTTATGTTGCGCAGAGGAGGCGTTGGAGCGATGTGAGAGTGCATGCTTGAAGAGTGATATATGTCAGTTTATTTGGGATCACACATACACATACATTAACAAACCTGCTAATTATAAATTTGCTCAAGAGCTCAGAGATGGCTTGGAACCTCCAACCAAAACCAATACCAGCGGCGACAAAACGTCTTACGACTCTTCAGTTTTTGGTGTTGAGTTCTTTTCATTATACTGTGGCAGGAATTTCAAAGCTTGTTCAGTGTGGATCAAAGTGAAACGTGTCAGCCGGTGATCAGCTGATCGCCAGCTGATCACGGGGCCGGGTTTAAAAGGGAGACGCCACCCACCTGTTCGCCGCTCAGACATCGTTCTCCTCATGTCAGAAGCTCCAACTCTTTGCCGACGTCAGTGTCCTTCTGATTCAGCAACCGTGAGTGTTTTTCCTCTCGATTCTTTTTCTGTAACGCCAGTCCGAAGCCACGCTTCGTGCACTGACCGTTACTAGATTAACTGCGTGTCTGTTCCTACCCATCGCTAGCCTTCCCCGCGTTTGGGTCTAACCAGCACGCCACACAGGCACGCCGAATTACCGTGCGTAGTCCGCCCGTTCGTGACAGGATGTCTGAGCCCCGAATAGACCCAGCGGAATTCGAACGGCTGAAAGCCGAAGTGATATATCTTCGCGGTGTGGTAGATCGGATGAGCACGAAGATGGAGTCCCTCACCGAGAATCTCCTCCAGCTGTCCACTTCCGTCACCAAGCTGCAACGCCAGCCAGCGCCGGTGAGCGCGGAGCCCCGGATCGGACTACCAGATAAGTGGAATGGAGTCGATGGCCGGCCTGATGGGTTGCTTGCCACTTTAGACATGCTGTTTGAATGTCAGCCCACTAAATATGCCACCGCCCGTGCAAAAGTGGCAATGCTGACTTCTCTCTTGTCTGGTCAGGCTCAGGAATGGGCCGCGGCCCTCTACAACAACAAATCTGCAGCTTGCAATGATTATGCCCTGTTCGTGGAGGAATTAAAAAAGACATTTGTCCCCCCTAGCAGTGAAGTGGAAGTGGAGTCACAGCTGCTTCATTTACGCCAAGGCAGTCGACCTGTCTGTCACTTTGCTTCCCAATTCCGTACCCTGGCCGCTAAGCTGAAGTGGGGTGACGCCTCTCTACGCTCCATTTTTCTGGAGGGACTGGCTGGTTACATCCGAGACGAGATGACCGGCCGTGAGGGCCCCAAAACTTTGGATGAGGCCGTGGACCTCGCTCTGAAGATCGACCAACGAGTGATGTCGCGGCCTCGCCACACCCCCCCGGGCCTTCAACCCCTTCCAGCCTCAGAGGGCCACGTCTTCGCAGTCTCCTCCCCCCTCTGAAGGAGCTGCTGCTAGCTCACGCAGCGCATCCAGCGAGGAGCCCATGCAGCTGGGTGGACTCCCTAAGGGAGAGAGAGAGAGACGCTGGCGAGAGGGCCTCTGCGCCTACTGTGGATCAGCTCGACACCGCCGTCCCCAGTGCCCGCTACGTCCGGGAAACGACGACGCCAGGTAGGCTGCAGGGGAGCCCCACCTGGCCCTTCACACTCCTCTGGCCCCTCTCGTTTTCTGTTACCAGTAACATTCCACCTGAAACACCGCCAGTTCTCCTCTGAAGCCCTCCTGGACACCGGAGCCGCTGAGAACTTCATCGACCAAACACTAGCCTCCCGACTACGCATTCCGTTAACTCCTGTCGATCGATTTCTCCCGGTGACCTCAGTCGATGGGCGACCCCTCCAACCCTACCCGATCCAGTTCCAGACCCAGCCGGTTCACATGTCTATTGGGGATCATCAGGAGGAGATCCGGTTCCTTGTAGTCTCGGCCACTACCTCTCCTCTCATCCTTGGATACCCCTGGTTCCGTCAACACGACCCCCACATCTCCTGGTCTTCCTGCCAGGTCCTGGATTGGGGTCCCCAGTGTCCGCGCCGCTGCCTTCTCTCTCGGACCAATAAGGACCCGGAGTCAGAAGAGGCCTCACCCCCGGAGCCCACTGATCTGGATAAGGTCCCTCCGGCTTACCATGACCTGTCTGAGGTCTTCAGTAAGAGGCGAGCCTCTACTCTACCGCCTCATCGCTCCTACGACATGACCATTGAGCTCCTCCCGGGAGCGGTCCCTCCTCGTGGTCGCCTGTTCTCTCTGTCTCCCGCAGAGAATAAGGCCATGGAGGAGTACGTCGCTGAGGCTCTCCAACAGGGGTTTATTCGCCCTTCTACTTCTCCTGCTGCTGCTGGATTCTTCTTCGTCAAAAAGAAAGATGGCGGGCTCCGCCCCTGTATAGACTATCGGGGCTTGAATAAAGTCACCGTCAAGAACCGCCATCCCCTTCCTCTGCTATCCACCGCCCTCGATTCCCTCTCCCAGGCCTGCGTCTTCACCAAACTGGACCTACGCAGCGCCTACAATTTGGTGCGCATCAGGGAAGGGGATGAATGGAAGACGGCCTTCATCACCCCTCACGGGCACTGGGAGTACCTGGTGATGCCCTTCGGCCTCTGCAATAGCCCTGCTGTCTTCCAACATCTAATCAACGACGTCTTGCGGGATATGCTAGGCCGGTGGGTGTTTGCTTATCTGGATGACATCTTGATCTACTCCCGCACCGAAGTGGACCATGTTCGCCATGTGAGGGCCGTGCTGAGCAGGCTGCTCGAGTACCAGCTGTTCTGCAAACTGGAGAAGTGTGCTTTTCATCAGCGGTCCACCTCCTTCCTGGGCTTCACCATCTCCTCTGATGGCCTGACCATGGACCCGCAAAAACTCCAAGCCGTGACCCAGTGGCCTCAGCCCTCCAGCCTTAAGCAGCTACAGAGCTTCCTGGGCTTTGCCAATTTCTATCGGCGTTTTATTCGGAATTTCAGCACCGTTGTCGCCCCACTGACATCCCTCACCAAACCAGCTAACCTGCCTAAGCCCTTCTGCCTCCCCCCAGGCGCAGAACGGGCATTCCGCGACCTCATCCACCGGTTCACCACGGCCCCCGTCCTGCTCCACCCTGATCCTGCCAGAGACTTTGTGGTGGAGGTGGACGCCTCCGATGTCGGCGCTGGCGCCGTCCTCTCTCAACATGGTCCGGATGGAAAACTTCACCCATGCTGCTATTTCTCGAGGAAGTTCTCGCCCACGCAGCAACGGTACGGAGTCGGGGACCGAGAACTCCTGGCCATCAAGTGGGCCTTAGAAGAGTGGCGGCATTGGCTCCTGGGGACGAAAGACCCGTTTCTGATCTGGACTGATCACCAGAACCTAATCCATATTCGGTCTGCCAAGCAGCTCAACCCAAGGCAGGCCCGTTGGGCCCTGTTCTTTGAGCCTTACAATTTCCACCTCGCCTACCGCCCTGGTTCCAAGAACGCTAAGGCAGACGCTCTCTCCAGACAGTTCGCCCAGGACGGCCTCACGTCAGACCCTGGACCTATCCTACCTTCTCAGTGCTTCGCTGCCCCCCTTCGGTGGCCCCTGGAGGACTCTATCCGGGATGCCCTGACCGCTGAACCGCCTCCGCCTGACACCCCTGCTGGGAGGCTCTACGTACCTTCCCGGTGCCGTCAGGAGGCCTTGCTCTGGGCTCACTCCTCCCCGCTCTCTGGCCACCCGGGGCCGGACAGGACCCTGCAACTCCTCCGTCGTGCCTTCTGGTGGTCCTCCATGGCCCGGGACGTCCGTGAATTCGTTTCCGCCTGTGACACCTGTGCTCGGGCCAAGTCCTCCACTCAGCCTCCCACTGGCGACCTTCACCCTCTCCCTGTGCCGAGACGTCCCTGGTCCCATGTCGGCCTTGACTTTGTCACCGGCCTCCCATCCGTGGGCGGTCTTGACACCATCCTCACCTTTGTAGACCGGTTTTCGAAGGCAGTGCACCTGGTCGCCCTGGCTGGTCTCCCTTCTGCCAAACGGACGGCCGAGCTCTTCTTGGACCATGTCGTCCGGCTTCACGGGTTCCCCAAGGACATCGTCTCCGACCGGGGGCCCCAGTTCACCGCCAGGTTCTGGAAAGCCTTTTGCCGCCTGATTGGAGCCTCTCCCAGCCTCTCGTCCGGCTATCACCCGCAGACCAATGGGCAGGTTGAACGGACCAACCAACAGCTGGGGCGCTTCTTGAGGTGCTTCGTCTCTGCCCAACCGTCGCTTTGGCCTCGTTACCTGCTGTGGGCTGAGCTGTCACATAACCTCCACGTCTCTTCTGCCACCGGTCTCTCGCCCTTTGAAACCTGTTATGGTTTCCATCCTCCTATCTTCGGCCATCAGGAGGTGGAGGTCGACGTTCCTGCTGCTGAACAGATGGTCCGCCGCTGTCGTCAGGCCTGGATCAAGGCGCGGGCGGCCATTACCCGAGCCAACGCTCTGTACGCCAGGCAGCATCGTCGCCGCCATCGCCCGGGTCATCCTTTTCAGCCTGGGGATCGCGTCTGGCTCTCCACGAGGCACCTGAGGCTCCACACCGAGTCCAAGAAGCTCACTCCCAGGTTCGTTGGTCCATACGAGATCACTGCCCGGCTCAACCCCGTGACTTACCGTCTCCGGCTTCCGCCCGCCATGAAGGTCCATCCGGTGTTCCACGTCTCGCAGCTTAAGCGGCGCGTTACTTCCTCGCTGGCGCCCCCCTCCCCGGCCCCGCCCCCGCCCAGGTTCGTCGATGGGGGTCCTGTCTACGCTGTCCGGCGGATCTTGGATTCCCGTCCCCGGGGTCGGGGGGTCCAGTATCTGGTGGACTGGGCTGGCTACGGTCCTGAGGAGCGCTCCTGGGTGCCGTCCCGCTTCATCTTGGATCCCTCCCTCATCTCCGATTTCCATCGCCGCCGTCCTGGACCGTCGGGTGCCGGTCGTCAGGGGGGGGGTCCTGTCAGCCGGTGATCAGCTGATCGCCAGCTGATCACGGGGCCGGGTTTAAAAGGGAGACGCCACCCACCTGTTCGCCGCTCAGACATCGTTCTCCTCATGTCAGAAGCTCCAACTCTTTGCCGACGTCAGTGTCCTTCTGATTCAGCAACCGTGAGTGTTTTTCCTCTCGATTCTTTTTCTGTAACGCCAGTCCGAAGCCACGCTTCGTGCACTGACCGTTACTAGATTAACTGCGTGTCTGTTCCTACCCATCGCTAGCCTTCCCCGCGTTTGGGTCTAACCAGCACGCCACACAGGCACGCCGAATTACCGTGCGTAGTCCGCCCGTTCGTGACAGAAACGTGTGAAGAACAGAGAGAACGGAGGGATGATGGCGTTGACTTTGGCAGTGGAAGTCTCAATGTTTTTATTTTGATGTTTTGAAATGGTTTGATAGTTTAAAGGTGCTGGGTGTTTCAGTTCTTGTCAGTGCGTTTATCTTAATAAAGTTTTATTACACTCAAAGTGTAATATCATAATAATTATACTTGTTATTAATCTCTGGCTCTCTTCCACAGCATGTCTTCCTCGCCTGGTTCTGCTGGAGGTTTCTTCCTGTTAAAGGAGGGTTTGTCCTTCCCACTGTGGCCATTGTTGTTGATTGTTGGGTTTTTCTCTATATAAATAGTACAGTATACAGAGTAGTTGGTGTTATACTGTAAACATTTATGAAAAGTATTTCCGTATGTCCTTCCTGACCTCCTCCTGTCTGACTGTTTTCCATCAAGGTCAAAGTGATTAATAAAACACTGACACCATCTCTTGAGTTTAAAACATTTTCCTACTTGAAGATTTGCAAATGTTTAAAAAGTATTCATTAATTAATTTACTAATTAACTGCTGTTTGCTATAAGAATGGTTGCCCAAAGCAGCCATTCAAGTAAAAAAGAGGCATGAAAACCATGCCATTTATTTTTCTGTATATATTACAAGACATGTATCCTCTTAAAGAAGTATTGCAGGGAAAAGTCTGATCAGTATTCTGACCTAGTGGGGTGTTTTTCTTGCATTTTGACCCCGCCTTCAAAAAACCTTGAGGCTATACCATTCTCCCCTGACATCAGGAGTATTTGGAAGCTCCCCCTTTATTGACTCTACTCTAAAAATCCATGACAGTGAAAAAAATCCTCAGCTTAAGAGAAATACTGGCAGAGCAGTCTGCATGCATGTACAGTACTTATCTTGGGAGGCTGGTCTGTGCACTCAGTGATCCAGTGAGGAGAGGACCAAAGCTATGTGGGAGCTGGAATCAATGGAGTGGAAAATTAGCCCCTAATTAATAAGTATTTGTATTCAGCTCATCAAGCACTGCAGCAGAAGACACCTGTATGCATGCTAAATACAGCCTGCCACATTTCACACACACACACACACACACACACACACACACACACACAAAACTATAACATATAAAACTAGGCCACATGCATTAGGACTCATTATACAAAGCATTGATAAGTTACAGTAAAGGTAGGGCTGCTCGATTATGGCAAAAATGATAATCACGATTATTTTCACTGAAATTGAGATCTCGATTATTTGACGATATTTATTTAACAATAACAATGTGTTGAATAATGACTTTAAAGATTGTCAAAAAATAATATAAAATAGTGCAAATACTGATAACAGTGCAAATGTTTGCAATATAAGAAATAAATGAAAAATGTAAACATCTATGTTTAGTGAACTTTGCAGTGTTGCTCTGTGGTGCAGCTACGACACTGTAGCAAAGTTTACACACTATGTCTAATTGATCCACGTCTGACTCATGAACCCATAATGTTTCCACACCACGTCTACGTCTCTTTTCAACCAACGGCAGTCACTCTCCTCTCCAAATAACTTCTGCTTAGCTTTCCGAGCTTCCCTCGGGTCCTCTTAATTGTTGTGACACGTGTTCGAAATGCAGAGAGGTGCGCTCGATTTGCCACACGGAGCAGCGCGAGAGTAAAGCACGAGGGAGGGGCTAATAATCGGCTCAGTCATTTTTAATGATCGTTGAAAGCCCAGATCGTAATCGTGATTAAAATTTGATTAATTGAGCAGCCCTAAGTAAAGGGATTGTGTATGTTATGTCTATGCTTCTATACGTTGGTAGCATTATAGCTTTGTATTCTTTGTTATATACTTAAAGCCCTCAAATGTCTTAGAGCATCTGAAACTGTGAGTGTTAACAAAACACTGGTGAATGTTCTAACAATGTTTCTCTCAAGAAAACACTTTGATACAATGTTCAAAAAACCTGTTGAGAATTTGTATCAAATTAAATAATTAAAAAGAAAAAAACATTGTTGGGTTAAAAAAATCATAGAAAATAAATTCTCACGTTGCATCAAGAATGTGAAGAAACATTCACTTAATTTAAAATCTTCATCGACAACTTCTAAAGTAACTTGAATAACAATCAGGACTCAACAAGGTAATCAGCAATCGTACAGAAACACTGAGAACTAATATTTTGAGAGTAATTCAGTAATTTATTCATTCTAAAAAAGCCAAAGAGAATTAACATTATTGCACAATTTAAAGATTATTTACAAACAAAAGCAGGACCTGTCTGCTTTATTGTGCAGTTAAAAGTGAGTAAATACAATCCATAATATTATAGTTTCAGACAGGGGCGATTCAAGGATCAGAGCTTTGGGGGTGCTGAGCACCCAGAGAGCTGCCAATCCAGGCAAGGTAAACTTTACTCATCACGATGAGACTCCTTCCCTGTCTCTGTTAGTCCCTGCATCCCTAAATGTCTCCAGTTGTCCCAAGTTCCCTCTGACTGTCTCCTTGGTGCATTTAAACCCCTGTTCCTCCCTGTCCTTATCGTCTGTTGTCTTCATCTCCATTATCAGTCATCATAATTTTACCCTCTCTGTGCAAGTCTGCAAATTTCTTTATTAAATCATAAGATTCTTAAATTCATCAAGTCTCTCTGTGCCTGGGTCCTCGTCACAAAACATGACATCACTGTTTTGTACATTTTAACACAATTTAATCCCACATTTGTGGAAGAAAAGCAAAACACTTTTTTGACAAGTCTGTAACAAAACCATCAAATCTGATAAATGTTATTTAAATGCTGCTAAAGAAGAATGGATTGGAATTTTTTAAAAAAAACTGATGATGAAAATGATGCTCATAGTGAGTAAAAAGTAAACTGAGTGCATTTTTTGGACAGAGATTTACTTTTAAAGTGTATGTATAATATAATACAGATACATAAAAAAATACACTCCAAAAATAGAAGAGTCCTTGAAATGTACAAAATATTATTAAAAAATTAGAAAATTGAGAGAGCTTGGCCTTTGGTACAATGTATACAATATATGAAAAGATCTGTACTGCAGATACTACTATGGCTCTGCAGATTTCTTCTTTTCTTTTAACCTATGTCGCCTCACCTTGAGGTTGGCAAATCTGTCTATCACATTTTGGTGGTCAAGTCTCTTTCTCAACTGACATCACAGCCAGGTGCTGGAGTCAGCTTTAACCCATGGTCCTTCTCAGCCAGGCATGGAGCTGATGAAAGACACTAAAAAACCTTTCACAGCTACAGCTGCTAACTGGGTTTGTTAGGGCAACCTGAATAACAGTTTTCAGTGTGGGGAAGATCTGATTATCCAGAAGATTGTACAATGTTAACATATCTGGGATGGCACCAGCCTCACTCTTGAGCTTCAAAAAAGTCTTTGGCATCCGTGACTTCCTCTGACTGAAGCTCAACATGGTAATGCAGTGCCAGGGCTGACAACCCAGTTTGTTTTGCAGATTCTGTATAGCAGCTTTAATATAGGGAGAACACAACCTCCAGATTGTATGAGTAAAATTTGTTTGTTTTTTTTTCTTTTCCAGTTTAACAGTTTGTGTTGTGCCTGTCACTGTTTCCTGTCTGTTTTCTTACCTGGTTCTTCCTGATCTTGTACTTTCTCCTCATGTTCTCCTCTTTCCTCTCTCCCTCTTTGCACTGACAATCATACACAAATAGATTGTATTCAATTAGATTACAAAAAAATACTATTAAGATCACTAATAAAAAGGTCTTCTCTCCGTGTACTTTCAACCAAAAGGCAAATAACCAAACCACATGAACATCTAATACAGGATATACATATTGAAACACTGATCCAACATTATCCTTTATTGATGGATCATTTGATCTTACACTTTTACCTGAATGTGGCTCCTTTTTTGAAAAAACTTCCTCATATCCATTATGAACCTGGCTGTCACTCTATGCACAAACACACACACACACACACAACAGGAGTTATAAGGTTAATGGGCATCCAGTCAGTTAGCTAGTTAGTACCTTGGGTTCAATATCGGTACATGCACATATGACAAAATAACCACTTTCTCTCGTTACATTTCAAACAGTTGTAGCAACAGTGGTAACAGCAGCAAGCTATGGACAATGTTAAGTTTTAGATTTTAAATAGGCTATATACATTTCAGTGAGATCAACAGGACAGTCAAATATCGCTGATGTTACTACAGAGGAGGACGGATTGTAGGGTAGCAAACATCGTTGGAAAACAAGTTTTCAACACTGCAGGTTACCTGGGTGTAATGTTTTTCAGCTAAAAGGAAACATAGCCTCACTCCTACCTAACTATATAAAGAGTAACTGAAAGTTAAATGCAGCTAATATGTCCTGTTTTAAGCCAGGCACTTCCACCTCCGCTCTGCTGCGTCTCAGCCACTATCCTCTGGCAGCAACGGCGCTAGAGCCAGAGCAGGGGAGAGCCGAGCTGGAACAAACCATTTTGGGAGGGGAGAGGGGTTATCTATACTTTTGTTGTTAAAATGTTCCATCTCATTTAAGTACTGTATGCTTTTTATATTTTTAGTAGTGTGTCCCACAAACAACAAATATTTTCAAATAAAGTAAGAAATCTTTGGGGGTGCTTTGATTCATTTTGGGGGTGCTGAAGCACCTCCAAAATGGGCTAAAATCGCCCCTGGTTTCAGAAATAGTTACCTTTAAACAGAGGTGTGGTGTTACACCTGCTAGATTACACACACTTTGCAAACCTGTAGCTACAATCCACTGCACAGCGCTCTTTTTGCAGAACTGTAAACACAACTCACTGCTTTACACTCAATTTCCAAATGATCAACGCACTCCTAGCAAAACTATACACATTTATGGCCATTATTTACACTATTTTGCCAACTGTCTGGCACACTGTCACATGTGAAAACTTTTTTAGATAATTAGTTCACTTTGCAATCAGCCTAAGCACTATAATACAGGTAAGCTCTGTGTGTGGAGTACAATGGAGGGAGCTGGAAGAGTGAGAAGTAGAGGAGGCCGAGGAAGAAGACGTGGAGGTGAAGAAGAGGACGACAAGGACAAGGAGGAGCAAGAGGAGGACGAGGAGGGGGGAGAGGAGGACGAGGAGGGGGGAGAGGAAGGGTAAGAAGAGTAAGAAATAGAATTGCTGATGACATCAGAGCTACAATAGTGGACCATGTAATCAACCGTGGAGTGACCCTGAGGGAAGCTGTCCAACAGGTTTCAACCTAACTCGAGCCGCTACACTGTAGCAAGCATCATAAGGACATTTTGAAATGAGAATCGGTTAGTACTGTCACTTTGCACTAAGATTTGTAGCACTGCCATATTCTAATGAGAAACACAACAATACCATAGATGTAAAATTCCAAAAGATATTTTCCTCAGTGCCTTAGACTAGAGGACATTGCATGTGATGTAGACAAAATTTTGTGGCCGGATCCAGAGAGACGACACGATGTAGACTGATTTCTTTTTTTTCCTCAGTGAAATTACTATTTTGTTTAGACTTGGAAATAAACACTTGTGTTTGTTTTGATGTGTGTGAATAAACACCATTACTTGAAGTTTGGATCCGTCTATGTTTATGGACCTATGACAAAAGTATGACCTCAATCTGACATGGCCTACCTTGTGCACAGAGAAAGCAAAATCCAGATGTGTTTTTCATTCATACCATCAGTGTGTAGTTGGCGCATTGTGTGCTTATTAATGTGATGGCTTGTGTTAACTGTTGGATACGAAAATACCATTTTTACAAAGGTGTGGAGAGTTAAGCAAGGGTTATTCGCTTTTATAAGAAAACTACAATGTTTTGCTGATTGGGTGAAGAGTTTTCTTATTTGTGTGTAGAGTTTTGCAAAAATAGCCAATAGTTACAAAAATGTGCTCAAGCCATCAGAAAAAACTGTAATACGTCTATGCTCTCTTGTAGCAGGCCTTCTCTGGAAGGACTGCAGTACAGAGGCTGTAAAAATATATTTACTTGCATACTTGTGTCTGAAACATGAGGAGGCCAGAGGGACAGAGCAAAATGGGGAGAAACTGGAGTGGAGGGGGGTGAGAGTGGGAACTTTCACAGAAACAACTCAGTTAACAGTTAGATTGTTAAGTACAGGTACAGGTAACAACAAAATAATGGCTGAAAAGATGCTTGGCTGTGTGCTGCACCACCCCTCGCCTGCAGCGGAGACAAAGACCACACCCCTTCCACAACATGACTGAGAGAGAAACACAGCAAGAGGGGAAAAAGATGCATAATGACAGATAGTAAGATGAAAGAAGAAGATGGCACTTAAGGTTAAAGGATTAAGGGGTTAAAGGGTGTCTGAGGGGGAGAAAAAACCTGAAACGTTTGTCTGTGAATTACAGGAAATAGATAACGAGATCGCTCCATGACTCTGCAGAATGGTGAAATCTTGACTAGTAAAGCCAAACTGTCTCATGCAGTGATGTAGCATAATAATCTAAAGCTCCTAAAACTTCAGTTACCTCATAAGACAACAACTGTAACGCCTGTTAAATAAAAGGACAATCAGGACAAAGCTGTTTGTCCTGATTGTCTTCGCATTTTCACTGTGACCAAAAAGGTGATCTTGACATCTGTTTGGAGTATGGGAGCCATTCCTCTCCTGCAGCAGACTCTTTGTCCTGTTTCTTTGGAGATTTCTTCTGAGAGACACTTTCAAAGTTTTGGAATATCTGATTGCAGCAGAAGCCAAATACAGCTTTCATCAAATACTGTTATTCTGTCAGATGCTGCTGGTGTCACCGAGAGATGCACAAGGTGTCCTGCAGGATAACAGCCCTTACATAACAGCTGCATGAATACTCGACACTTTTCTCTTTTAAAGGGTGAGAAAGTAACCCACTGGAGGTTTGCAGTGGATTAAGAAGTTTGTCAGCCACAAAGGTGTGTGTTTTATTTTCAGAGGTGGGAAGAAATGAAATACAAATACATTGTTACTGCTTTACCTGAGTATTTCTCTTTCTGGTAACTTTTTACTTTCATTCTCTACATTTTAACACAAATATTTGTTCTTTCTACTTCTTACATTTAGGTTCATTTGAGGTAAGGTATTATTTCACAGCACTGTGCACCACATCGAACTGCTCTGAACCCAAATATAGAGAGCAGTAACACATAAAGTCAGTCCTATTGCCATATCAATCAACAGTGATTGTTGCACACTGAGAGATAAAAGATGCAAAGCCATATAATTTAGGCATGATTTATACCTTTTTCACAGTTGCAGGTAATTTAACATGCAAGATTTGTAACAGCTCAACAAACATCAGTAAACGCACAAACTGCAGCTTGTCACACAGTGTATCTGCTAGCTACAGATCCAGTTGCTGTATTACTCAGAGAGAGAGAAGAGTGTGAGATGACTTCACTCAGAGATGAAGGAAGAAGGAAGAAAAACAAAAGAGCAGCCCTTACCTTCACATTACAGTGAAGGTAAAGGCTGCTTAGTGGTATTTCATATACCGGGAATTTAAAATGAGCTCATTTGGGTGAGTGTGTGATGTGAACTTGTGTTTTTTCATGTTGTAAAACTTTGTGCCAAACAAACTGATGTATACTAAATTAGTTTCATTCAAAGACTTGGTAGTTCAGTGCAGGATGTACACACTGTTAAAAAAACATCTTAAAAAAACATCTTAAAAAAACATCTTAAAAAAACATCGTAAAAAAACGGTAATATTCCGGCAGCTGGGGCGCCAAAATACTACCGTAAAATAACAGAAAATAACTCCCTCATAAAAATACGGTTATTTCCAGTAATGAAAATAGAGTTTGTTGCGCTAATTTTACAAGGGATTCTGCCTTTTCCAAGTGCTTTTAGACATTAAATTAGGAACATTTTAATGTGATCAAACAGTGAAATTACCTATAAACAAGGTCAATGAATGTGGCAATATGAATTATAATATGTAAATGTACAGAAATATACAGTTAACAGTTGATTTAAATAATAATGGATTGCATGCCCTGGGACAGACTGACAGAGGCGAGGCTGCCATATCGCACCATCGGCCCCTCTGGACATCACCAGTAGGCGGTAGGTGAAGAGTCCTGACCACGGACACAATACTGAGAGTGTCTGAGCCGGGAACCTTCAGATCACAAGGCAAACTGCCAACTCTTGAGCCACAATCGCCCTAAATAGCAATGACAATAATACTTATGTGATGCAACACAAGCTTATAGGAATCATGTTATATACTTTTCCATAGTATTACATTTGAATTCAACAGTTCAAACTTTCAAATAACGGACAGATATTTGTGAAATCATGATACATTTGTGAATGTATTTTAACAATCTAAATATGCATATGTACAGACAGATACATTTAATAATCATGAAAATTATGTTTTATTACATTACAGTGATTAAATGATATTCTAGAAGAACAGAGCAAAACTGTAAAATGCAGTAAAATACTTTTATATTAGGATTTTTTCCTACAGTGCTGCCATACCCGCGACCTTGTGGTTGTTAGTTCACATTCATTGGCCGATGCTTAGCGTCATGTTATTATGTGTCCCAACATCCAATAGCATGTCACATTGTTTTCATGGCCTCACCCTCATCCCAGGTGCAGAGGCCTATTTCTGTTCAGGAATGTTGTGAATACTTTCAGATTTATATTAATTGCAATTCCTACCTCTACATTTATTTTTTAAAATATATAATTAGCACAGCGTGCAATGTTTTATATGTTCTTTTTAGTTTTTATTCCTATTAATTATATTTTCACTTGTTACCTCTCAATTATTGAATCAGACCTAGATGACATGACATTTTCAGCACAATCATAATTCAAATACTCCTGTGATTATTGATTATTCTCATTAATTTTCGATCATTTTATATATTTTTCCATAGTATTACATTTGGATTTAACAGATCATTCTCTCACATAACAGACAAATATTTGTGAAATTATGATACATTTCTGGATGTATTTTTACAATCTAAATATGCATGTGTACAAAAAAATATATTTAAAAAACAAGTAAATTGTGTTTTACTATATTTACAGTGATGTTATGTTATTTTACCTTTGACATGTAAAATCACAGTCTACTTATGTAAATTTAATGATATTCTAGAAAGACAGTACAAAACTGTAAAATATACAGTAAGATACTTTGACATTACTATTTTTTGGAACAGTGCAGGCTAGCTGTTACTCTGATTACAGTTGAGTAATTCGGGGTTGTCATGTGGGTCATGAAGTTCCTGCAAGTGTTTAGCGGCTGCTGGAATCTGTGCTGATAACATACAGACGTCTGCCATTGCTGTAAAACAGAAGCTCCACTGGAGTGAACAAAGGTCACGTGACTCTTCCATTCTTCCACTGAGAGGCTCTGAGTTACATCAAGTGATGTAGGGATGAATCCTAAACTCACAACGCTTAATGAACCACCTTTACTCCAACTGTACACTGTCAACTGATCACAGCCTGAACACAAAATCACATCTACTAGAGCTCTCAATAGAAACAATTGTGAGTTGTGAGTCTTTTCCCACGCTGAGCCACTACACCCAGTCGTGGGGCTCCACCACCCTACGACCTCACTTCAACTCATTTTTCTATTTAGGGTTGGATGAAAAGTCAAATAATGTTTGTATTCCTGTTTACTAATGTTATTATATTACCATAGCAAGAGGCACATTTAGCCTTGCACAAAAATAGCTGTTAGATATGTACTTCAAAGAGCTACATTTTACTATTTTACTACAATCAAACTAATAAATCGACCCCATTCCCTCATATTTACTAACTTATTTGCTTAGGTTTAACAAAATAAATCCATTCTAGATTAAACATGTCCACACACACCATTAGCCATGCATGTCAAAGATTATGCTCACCTAGTGTGTCTGGATGTAAATGGACTGATTGTTATAGAGCGCTTTTCAACTCTCCCAGAGTACTCAAAGCGCTCTATACAACATGCCTCATTCACCCCCACTTATACAAGTCTAAACATTCACACACATTCACACTCCGATGAACGCATCGGAGGGCAATTTGGGGTTAATATCTTGCCCAAGACTGGGGAAGCCACGAATCGAACCACCAACCTTCCAATCAGTAGCTGATCTGCTCTACTGCCTGAGCCACAGCCACACCGTGGCAGCAGTCTCTCTGCATCTATGTTTTCTATTAGGACATCAATGATTTTTGCACGTGGTCTGTGAAAAAAATATGTAAGCTGTGATAAAACTGGCAGTATTAGCCCTGGGAATATAGCCCTGGCACAGCAAACTGGATGTTAAATAGTATTTAACCAGCAGTTCCCTAGAACTCATCTATAAGTCTGATTACAGAGGTGTGTAAAGGTGCAGGCCTACATATTTACACCAGCAGGTGTTCTACCTGTGTCATATCTTCTGCATTTTCATTAGCATCACCTGCTGTGCACTACATGTAAGAAAAGTAGGCCCCGCTAGCTGTTCCCCGGCAAATCCCAAGCAGCTGGGGAAAGACGGCTGGGTAACGGTGAGGAGGAAGCGTAGTCCTAAACAGAAGCCCCAGGTACACCACCAACCCGTTCATGTGTCTAACCGTTTTTCCCCACTCTGCGACACACCCGCTGGGGGTCAAACTCTGGTAATTGGTGATTCTGTTCTCAGACATGTGAAGCTAGAGACACCGGCAACCATAGTCAATTGTCTTCCAGGGGCCAGAGCAGGCGACATTGAAGGAAATTTAAAACTGCTGGCTAAGGGTAAACGTAAATTCAGTAAAATCATAATTCACGTCGGCAGTAATGACACCCGGTTACGCCAATCGGAGGTCACTAAAATCAATATTGAATCGGTGTGTAACTTTGCCAAAACAATGTCGGACTCTGTAGTTTTCTCTGGTCCCCTCCCCAATCAGACCAGGAGTGACATGTTTAGCCGCATGTTCTCCTTAAATTGCTGGCTGTCTGAGTGGTGTCCCAGAAACGATGTGGGCTTCATAGATAATTGGCAAACCTTCTGGAGGAAACCTGGTCTTGTTAGGAGAGATGGCATCCATCCCACTTTGGATGGAGCAGCTCTCATTTCTAGAAATATCGACAAATTTATTAAACCCCTCAAAACATGACTATCCAGAGTTGGGACCAGGAAGCAGAGTTGCAGTCTTACACGCCTCTCTGCAGCTTCTCTCCTCCTGCTACCCCCCCAAAAACCCATCTCCATAGAGACTGTGTCTGCTTCCAAAAAGACAAAAAACAAACTAAAAACCAGCAACAAACAACTTAAACATTTACAAAGAAAGAACAATACAGTATCCACATCTGAACCAAAGAGTAAAACAGTGAAATGTGGATTATTAAATATTAGGTCTCTCTCCTCCAAGTCTCTGTTAGTACATGACTTAATAATTGATCAACAAATTGATTTACTCTGCCTTACAGAAACCTGGTTGCAGCAGGATGATTATGTTAGTTTAAATGAATCAACACCCCCGAGTCATTCTAACTACCAGAAATCTCGAAGCACAGGTCGAGGGGGCGGTTTGGCAGCAATTTTTCACACCAGTCTATTAATTAATGAAAGACCAAGACAGACTTTTAATTCATTTGAAAGCCTGATGCTTAACATTGTCCACTCCAGCTGTGAAACTCAGAAACCAGTCTTACTTGTTATCATCTATCGTCCACCTGGGCCTTACACAGAGTTTCTGTCTGATTTCTCAGACTTTATATCTAATTTAGTTCTGAGCTCAGATAAAATAATTATTGTGGGTGATTTTAACATCCATGTTGATGCTAAAAATGACAGCCTCAACATGGCATTTAATCTGTTGTTAGACTCAATTGGTTTCTCTCAAAATGTAAAAGAACCCACCCACCACTTTAATCACACTCTAGATCTTGTTTTAACATATGGCATAGAAACTGAACATTTAACAGTGTTTCCTGAAAACCCTCTCCTGTCTGATCATTTCTTGATAACATTTACATTTACAATAATTGATTACGCAGCAGTGGAGAGTGGACTTTATCAAAGTAGATGTCTTTCTGAAAGCGCTGTAACTAAGTTTAAGAATATAATCCAGCCACTGTTATCATCGTCAATGCCCTGTACCAACACAGAGCAGAGCAGCTATCTGAACGCTACCCCAACAGAGGTCGATTATCTTGTTAATAATTTCACCTCCTCACTACGTACGACTCTGGATACTGTAGCTCCGGTGAAAACTAAGGTCTCTAATCAGAAGTACCTGACCCCGTGGTATAATTCTCAAACACGTACCCTAAAGCAGATGACTCGTAATCTGGAGAGGAAATGGCGTGTCACAAATTTAGAGGATCATCATTTAGCCTGGAGAAATAGTTTGTTGCTTTATAAGAAAGCCCTCCGCAAAGCCAGAACAGCTTACTATTCATCACTGATTGAAGAAAATAAGAACAACCCCAGGTTTCTCTTCAGCACTGTAGCCAGGCTGACAAAAAGTCAGAGCTCTTTTGAGCCAACCATCCCTTTAACGTTAACTAGTGATGACTTCATGAACTTCTTCACAAATAAAATTTTTATCATTAGAGAAAAAATTACCAATAATCATCCCACAGATGTAATATTATCTACAGCTACTCTTAGTTCCATTGATGTTAAGTTAGACTCTTTTTCTCCAATCGATCTTTCTGAGTTAACTTCAATAATTACTTCCTCCAAACCATCAACGTGTCTTTTAGACCCCATTCCTACAAAACTGCTCAAAGAAGTCCTGCCATTGATTAATTCTTCGATCTTATATATGATCAACCTATCTCTAATAATCGGCTATGTACCACAGGCCTTCAAGGTGGCTGCAGTTAAACCTTTACTCAAAAAGCCATCTCTAGACCCAGCAGTCTTAGCTAATTATAGGCCAATCTCCAACCTTCCTTTCATATCAAAAATCCTTGAAAGAGTAGTTGTCAAACAGCTAACAGATCATCTGCAGAGGAATGGTTTATTTGAAGAGTTTCAGTCAGGTTTCAGAGTTCATCACAGCACAGAAACAGCTTTAGTGAAGGTTACAAATGATCTTCTTATGGCCTCTGACAGTGGACTCATCTCTGTGCTTGTCCTTCTTGACCTTAGTGCAGCGTTCGATACTGTTGACCATAATATCCTGTTAGAGCGATTAGAACATGCTGTAGGTATTACAGGTATTGCACTGCAGTGGTTTGTATCATATCTATCTAATAGACTCCAATTTGTGCATGTAAATGGAGAGTCCTCTTCACACACTGAGGTTAATTATGGAGTTCCACAGGGTTCAGTGCTAGGACCAATTCTGTTTACATTATACATGCTTCCCCTAGGCAGCATCATTAGAAGACATAGCATACATTTTCACTGCTATGCAGATGACACCCAGCTCTATCTGTCCATAAAGCCAGATAACACACACCAATTAGTTAAACTGCAGGAATGTCTTAAAGACATAAAGACTTGGATGGCCACTAACTTTCTGCTTCTTAACTCAGATAAAACTGAGGTCATTGTACTCGGCGCTGAAAAGCTTAGAAATATGGTATCTAACCAGATTCTTACTCTGGATGGCATTACCTTGGCCTCCAGTAACACTGTGAGGAACCTTGGAGTCATTTTTGACCAGGATATGTCCTTCAACGCACATATTAAACAAATATGTAAGACTGCGTTCTTCCATTTGCGCAACATCTCTAAAATTAGAAATATCCTGTCTCAGAGTGATGCTGAAAAACTAGTTCATGCATTTATTACTTCCAGGCTGGACTACTGCAATTCATTATTATCAGGATGTCCAAAAAACTCACTGAAAAGCCTTCAGTTAATCCAAAATGCTGCAGCAAGAGTACTGACAGGGACTAGAAAGAGAGAGCATATTTCTCCTGTTTTGGCTTCCCTTCATTGGCTTCCTGTTAAATCCAGAATTGAATTCAAAATCCTGCTCCTCACATACAAGGTCTTAAATAATCAGGCCCCATCTTATCTTAATGACCTTGTAGTACCATATTACCCTATTAGAGCACTTCGCTCCCGCTCTGCAGGCCTACTTGTTGTTCCTAGAGTATTTAAAAGTAGAATGGGAGGGAGAGCCTTCAGTTTTCAGGCCCCTCTTCTGTGGAACCAGCTTCCAGTTTGGATTCGGGAGACAGACACTATCTCTACTTTTAAGATTAGGCTTAAAACTTTCCTTTTTGCTAAAGCATATAGTTAGGGCTGGACCAGGTGAACCTGAATCCTCCCTTAGTTATGCTGCAATAGATGTAGGCTGCCGGGGGATTCCCATGATGCATTGAGTTTTTCCTTTCCAGTCACCTTTCTCACTCACTATGTGTTAATAGACCTCTTTGTATTGAATCATATCTGTTATTAATCTCTGTCTCTCTTCCACAGCATGTCTTTTATCCTGTCTTCCTTCTCTCACCCCAACCGGTCGCAGCAGATGGCCGCCCCTCCCTGAGCCTGGTTCTGCCGGAGGTTTCTTCCTGTTAAAAGGGAGTTTTTCCTTCCCACTGTCGCCAAAGTGCTTGCTCATAGGGGGTCATATGATTGTTGGGCTTTTCTCTGTATCTATGAAGCGCCTTGAGGCGACATTTGTTGTGATTTGGCGCTATATAAATAAAATTGAATTGAATTGAATTGAATTGAAAAAGTGTGAAAACTAACCTCTGAAATAGAAATTATATTTCATTTATGTCAGAGGCTCATGAGAGTAAAATAACTGGAGTCAGTGGTAGAGGTGCACGAGGACCTAAAAGAAAAATTCCAGGAAGTGTGGCTAATAGCTTTGCCCGAAGCACTTTGAGGCATGCCGCTGGACAGAAGGTCTGGTGATTTCATCAGGCGATCAGCCCTGAGTGGGCTGATGTAGTGATAAACTGCTGAAGACATGGAAGGCAGGCAGACAGGAGATGTGGCCTTGCTGAGAGGATAATATGATGGACAGAAATGGATGCTGAGTGTGAGTGTGTATGAAGGCAGAGGGAGACAGGAAAATGGAGAGCGGGGAAAGAAATGTTGAGGGGTGAAAGCCGTTTAAATGCAATCCAGCTGAGGTGAATGGCAGCCAGAGGGTGTCTGTCCTGCATCTCTGTGTTCTTATGCCACTCATCCTCCTCAGCCTCACTCTACATTATTATATGTATTCTTTCTAAAGTCGTGTGATGTTGTTTTGGAAGAAAAGCATTTCAGACACAAACAGGAAGCGTTTGACTCCCAGAGGTAGCAGGTTTTGTAATGTCCTGCACACGTACGTCTGTACAAACATATTTACCAAAATTGTAAGTAAGAAGAACGCTATGTTGCTGGTTATGATTGCTAAATAACTTCCATTACGAGAGACACAGATCAATGATTTGATGTATTTCGCACTGGGCTGAGGGTTAGAAAGGAAGCCTTCATTCTGCAACTGGATGAAGTAAGCCATCCCAGTGTTAACATGCTATGGATAAGACCAAAGACAGACTTTTAATTCATTTGAAAGCCTGATGCTTAGCCTTGTCCACCCCAGCTGTAAAACTCAGAAACCAGTCTTACTTGTTATCATCTATCGTCCACCTGGGCCTGGAGAGGAAATGGCGTGTCACAAATTTAGAGGATCATCATTTAGCTTGGAGAAATAGTTTGTTGCTTTATAAGAAAGCCCTCCGTAAAGCCAGAACATCTTACTATTCGTCATTGATTGAAGAAAATAAGAACAACCCCAGGTTTCTCTTCAGCACTGTAGCCAGGCTGACAAACAGTCAGAGCTCTTTTGAGCCAACCATCCCTTTAACGTTAACTAGTAATGACTTCATAAACTTCTTCACAAATAAAATTTTTATCATTAGAGAAAAAATTACCAATAATCATCCCACAGATGTAATATTATCTACAGCTACTCTTAGTACCATTGATGTTAAGTTAGACTCTTTTTCTCCAATTGATCTTTCTGAGTTAACTTCAATAATTACTTCCTCCAAACCATCAAAGTGTCTTTTAGACCCCATTCCTACAAAACTGCTCAAAGAAGTCCTGCCATTAATTAATTCTTCGATCTTAAATATGATCAACCTATCTCTAATAATCAGCTATGTACCACAGGCCTTCAAGGTGGCTGCAGTTAAACCTTTACTCAAAAAGCATCTCTAGACCCAGCAGTCTTAGCTAATTATAGGCCAATCTCCAACCTTCCTTTCATATTAAACATCCTTGAAAGAGTAAAAGCTAATAGATCATCTGCAGAGGAATGGCTTATTTGAAAAGTTTCAGTCAGGTTTCAGAGCTCATCATAGCACAGAAACAGCTTTAGTGAAGGTTACAAATGATCTTCTTATGGCCTCTGACAGTGGACTCATCTCTGTGCTTGTCCTGCTAGACCTTAGTGCAGCATTCGATACTGTTGACCATAATATCCTATTAGAGCGATTAGAACATGCTGTAGGTATTACAGGTACTGTGCTGCAGTGGTTTGTATCATATCTATCTAATAGACTCCAATTTGTGCATGTAAATGGAGAGTCCTCTTCACACACTGAGGTTAATTATGGAGTTCCACAGGGTTCAGTGCTAGGACCAATTCTGTTTGCATTATACATGCTTCCCTTAGGCAGCATCATTAGAAGACATAGCATACATTTTCACTGCTATGCAGATGACACCCAGCTCTATCTGTCCATGAAGCCAGATAACACACACCAATTAGTTAAACTGCAGGAATGTCTTAAAGACATAAAGACCTGGATGGCTGCTAACTTTCTGCTTTTTAATTCAGATAAAACTGAGGTTATTGTACTTGGCCCTGAAAATCTTAGAAATATGGTATCTAACCAGATTCTTACTCTAGATGGCATTACCTTGGCCTCCAGTAACACTGTGAGGAACCTTGGAGTCATTTTTGACCAGGATATGTCCTTCAACGCACATATTAAACAAATATGTAAGACTGCGTTCTTCCATTTGTGCAACATCTCTAAAGTTAGAAATATCCTGTCTCAGAGTGACGCTGAAAAACTAGTTCATGCATTTATTACTTCCAGGCTGGACTACTGCAATTCATTATTATCAGGAAGTCCTAAAAACTCGCTGAAAAGCCTTCAGCTAATCCAAAATGCTGCAGCAAGAGTCCTGACAGGGACTAGAAAGAGAGAGCAGATTTCTCCTGTTTTGGCTTCCCTTCATTGGCTTCCTGTTAAATCCAGAATTGAATTCAAAATCCTGCTCCTCACATACAAGGTCTTAAATAATCAGGCCCCATCTTATCTTAATGACCTTGTAGTACCATATCACCCTATTAGAGCACTTCGCTTTCACACTGCAGGCCTACTTGTTGTTCCTAGAGTATTTAAAAGTAGAATGGGAGGCAGAGCCTTCAGTTTTCAGGCCCCTCTTCTGTGGAACCAGCTTCCAGTTTGGATTCGGGAGACAGACACTATCTCTACTTTTAAGATTAGGCTTTAAACTTTCCTTTTTGCTAAAGCATATAGTTAGGGCTGGACCAGGTGACCCTAAATCCTCCATTAGTTATGCTGCAATAGACGTAGGCTGCCAGGGATTCCCATGATGCATTGAGTTTTTCCTTTCCAGTCACCTTTCTCACTCACTATGTCTTAATAGACCTCTCTGCATCAAATCATATCTGTTATTAATCTCTGTTTCTCTTCCACAGCATGTCTTTATCCTGTCTTCCTTCTCTCACCCCAACCGGTCGCAGCAGATGGCCCCGCCCCTCCCTGAGCCTGGTTCTGCCGGAGGTTTCTTCCTGTTAAAAGGGAGTTTTTCCTTCCCACTGTCGCCAAAGTGCTTGCTCATAGGGGGTCATATGATTGTTGGGCTTTTCTCTGTATCTATGAAGCGCCTTGAGGCGACTTTTGTTGGGATTTGGCACTATGTAAATAAAATTGAATTGAATTGAATAAGGTAAACTAAACAGTATGTTAGTATGGGTACTGCTACCATGTTTCCCATAAAAACACCTGCTCTGACATCACAGGTAGGGGTGTGGTCTGATGTGATAAACACAGAGAACAGCTCTGTTTTTCTGTCTGATTATTCAGTGAGATTATTCCTGCTCCTGATAAGTAGAGCCCTGACCCCCTCACCGTGAAATCATGTGCGATACCAAACTGATGGTATGAAAATTCCAGATAATTCCCAGAGTCTAAAACATTGCTCCAAGGCTGTTTACAGTCCAGGTCTTTGCTGTTGCTCCAGATTTGTTTGGTAAAGTGCGAGTGCAGTTCTCAGATTTGGACGTCCGTCTCTCTCGGCCCACACTTTGCTGCCAGGCTCTGTCGCCTGCCAAGTTTGATACATCTCATTAACAAACAGCCCTCCCAAGAGACTCCCCCTTTCCTCTCTTCGTTCCGTTAGTCTGTTGGTGACATTCTCCTGAGCGTCCGGGTAATTAGAGCCGGAGGGCTGGATGAAGCAGTAAAGAGGTAAACGCAGAGGAGGCTCGTGTAAGTTGTTTGTGTGAATCAAAGCCTCATTCGGGGGACGGAGGGAGTGTTTGGTCATTCCAGCATGAAGGGACAGGCGCTGCTGAGCCCTGTTGGCTGTGTCTTGTATCCTCATTGTGCTAATACAGTCTCTCACAGGATTTAGTAGAATTTGTCTACAGCCATGACGAAGACAAAGGAGACGAGAGGCAGCTGCTTAGTGTAAACCGTTGCTTTTTGTAGGCTGCAAACACAGAGGGGGCGGGGAACGCTAATGCGGTTAAGAAAGTTGGCTCACTGAGTAATTTGCCAGCCATTTCACATATTTTACATGCAACCGTGAAAAGCTGCGTGCAAAGGATTGTGATTTAGACCTGTTCAATATTCTGTCAGGAAAAGCAATCAAAAAAGCACGAGGCTCAGTTTCAGTAGGATTAAAAGAAAATCAACCCCACAGCAACTGTTGGGCTGATTTCTTTTATCATTACAACCAATTAACATGGTGAGTCATTGGGAACGTGCTCAGAGCTGAGGTGGTAGAGATGGATGGATCGATCCAAATATCGATAGTATCAATACAAACACTAGTATCGGATCAAGACTAGCATGGTTGGATCGATACTTCAAGTTCAGAATGTAGCCCGCTGAGCTGTGCTAATTATTTCTTTGGAAGAAAAATGAACCTGAAACAAGGACTATGAAAAATGTCCGAACTATTTTGTGCTTTAGAGACAGAAAACTTTACCAAGAACCCAGTTTCAAAACACATGAAAAGCTGAAAGTGTTAACTAATTATTGTGGACAGTAACAATCACAGTGATGAAATGCGTTCAGAATTTGCAAATTGAGAATTCATTTCATAGGTCATGGCGCACTACTCTCCTCCAATCAGCTGCCTGAATAACTTCAAATTATAGGTACTGATATTAGCAATAGTGACCCTGTATTTACTAGATACCAGAGTGTGTAGTGTGGCACAGCACTACTGTGAATGAGGGAGAGTGTGAATGTTGAATGTTTATGCAAGTATACGCATGTTAAATGACAAGATCTATGTGTTAAAATCGCATCAATGAACACACAACTTCAGGTTTTTTATTTCTATATGATAATTCTTCATTATTAAACAATAAGAACAAGTAGTCTGATGTCCTGCAATCATTATGAAGCTATAGTTTGAAGTTTTTGTACAAAGTATCGTATCGGCTCAGTATCGTCGATCCCATTCTGAATTTTACTTGGTATCAGATCAGAAAGGAAATCAGTGGTTTGGCACATCACTAGTATCAGATCGATACTACAGCACAGTAGTACTGATACTTTGTTTCTATCCTCCGAGTTCATCATCTAGCTCACTGAATTATGTTAAATAAATGTTTTTTTGGAAATGAAAATGAAAAATGTTTGAACTTATTTATAGCACATAGCACATGTGAACAACAGAAGCTGCTTTAGACACAGGCACATTTACATTCCAGGTCCCCAGAAAACCCAGTTTCAAAATACACGAGACGCTGAAAGCTGTGTTTTATCGTATTAATTATTGTGGAATGTAAAAATGACAGTGATTTAGTGGTCATTAAACTGTCTTCAGAATATGCAAATTAATGATTGATTTCAAAAATCATGACACACTGCTACCCTCTACATAAGCTGGTGTTTCTGAAACAAGACAGATGTGGGATATGGTTCATTTCATGTTTCTGCCACTCTTCAGCTGAGTCACTCATCCTGTGTTTGCAAAGATTTATATGTATTTTATTGATATCTCCCATTAATGGAGCGTCATACCAACTGATTAAGGCATGTTTTGAACCTTCTGAGGTCTGAGTATCATTGGCTGTCTTGTCTCCAAACATGGGGCTAGGGGTGGGGTCTTCATTGATGACAACTTCAAGCTCAGAGGGTAAAGAATTTAGACAATTAATAATGAACACATCACGTACTCTTTCAGTTCATGGCTATAATGTTTTAACTGGGCTGTTAAACGTTATTGGGAATATCGAACTGTTGATGTATCTGTCTATCTGTGTGGCTTCACACAAACATGTGCAGTTATTCTTGCTAACGTCCCTGTTACCAGAACGAAATGCAAAGATTTTATATGCTTATCGAATACGCTATCCTTCGTTAAGTATGCCATACTGACCCTATTTTTCTGCTGTTGTGGCTAGGTCCCAGAAAATGATTTATTTATCAGTTTTTCCATCTGCAGTTTCTCTTGAGCACTGCTCATGTGAAGCTCAGGTTCATGAAAATAATTGCCAGGTTATTGTTGAAAGCCACCCCACATTACACAAACACTGTCTTGAGCAGATAAAGTCTGTTAATTCAACAACATTTCTTGGGCTGATCTGTTTGATTAGCTTGCCTACTTCATATGACTATCAATTAAATTGACAATTAGCCATCATAATGTTCATTCAGTTTATCTACATCGGGGGTCGGCAAGCCTGCCACAGCTGGCACGCGAACTGATGGCATGACACGCTAGAATCAATCTGACAGGGTGCATTAAAAAATAAATATCCACGGCCGGAAATTAGCTCACATAGACACATTAGTTGTGCCGCTTCTTAATGAAGGTATCTTAGCTAACAACCCCAACCATCGGATTCAACTTGTAATTGGCTAAAAATAACTTAGCTTACCGGTGAGAGGGACGTTGCTGGGTGGCAGTTTTTTCAAGCGATGTTGAAATTTCCACATTCCAACACTTCAAATGCTTCAGGAGCTGTCCGCTCAGCGCAGCATCAGCACCCCAGAAATACACGGATACATCTGTAGACTCGAGACAGAATTCACAATGCGTTTTCTGGACTTTCAGGTGTATCTGATCGAACCAGAAAGCTTTAATGAGCAGCTGGATTTGTGTCGCATTAACTGGCTGAGTTAATGCTAGTTAATGCGACATCGAAATGCAGCTGATTGAACTGAAAAGCTAGATTCGACTGGAATCCACAGCTGTGCGTGTTCATGGAGCTGCATGTTCACCTGCTGGACATCACTACCTGACAAGTTTAACTGTCTTCAGAACATTGCAGAGGCCGTATTGACAGTATTTGGCTCAACATATCTGTGTGAGCAGATTTTCTCTCACATGAGTCCTCAGGTAGCCGTGTGAATGCTGGACACTCAGAGACCTGTGTCTCTGAGTGGGAGACCAGAGATCATATTAACATGTGTGTCTCTGTATTAACAAACATGCCATATTGGCTCAGTTTATTTTTCTTATCATTGTTGTGAGGAGGACATAAATAACATTTGCATTTTCTGTTGTACAGTTCATTTGCTGTTATGATGATCTTGTTATGGATAAAAAACATTTTTTTCTTCAAAATAGCTGATCTGCACTTTGCCAACATCTGCGAACAAATAATGCTGTAAAGTTGTTCTCTATAGTGTGTAACTGTTGATATAGATATAGATTATTAAATGTATTGCTAATGCATTGGTTGATATGTCACACTCATCATCTGAAAGGTTGCCGACCCCTGATCTACATCTAGCTAAGGGCTAATATTACCTTATTATTGGTAGCAAAATCATACCTGAGTGAGTCCAAATGCTAGATTGCTAGTTTGCTAATTTAATCGCACCTGCCAAAGTGATTCTTGGTGCTATTATATGAAATAAACCAGCAACTGTACAAAGCTAAGATGCATAGCTTTATGTAATGGTAGAGGCAGTTAGCCAGCTCGATGCACGACATACATCTGGTATTGACAGGTTGACAATTAACATTATTACTACGTCTTTATAGTGTAAATATCAACACTTCACTGAGTTCTTTTGATTCCTCAGAGGCATCCGATGGAAGACGAAACACTGCTCAGTAGACCATTTAACACTTTATTGCTTCTAGAAGGGAGATGCGTCCTGCATGACACGCTGCTGCGGACCTCAAAATGCTGGTGTGCCCCTGATAGTTTTATTACAGAAGCTCTCTCATTCTAGTCTAAACCACAGTGTCTCAGTAACTTTCCACCAGAGATGGTCCCCTCTTATCTACTTTTTCCCAGGCAAGCGTGACCGAGAGTCTGCAGCTTTCTACTCCCCAAGGACACGTAGTCTCATGCCTTTATTTTTCAGGGCTGTGTCCACTTAATACTACTACATGACTTTATAACACTTATTAATAAAAAAGCATAGCATTATTGAAGCACTGCAAATCATTTTATCTCAACAATAGGTAGAGTTGCCATAATCACAGCATTCAGCAAAACTTTAAACTGATCTTTTTCTGTGATGTACAGAAGCTTTTTAATGGTCTGTGTAAAGGTTGGATTAGAGTTTGTAAAAGCTTTTTAGTTGTGTGTGAAATTTTCTTAAAAGTCTGTCAATGAGTAGAAAAATACACATATATGCACTCCAAGGATTATGGTCCTGTTTAGGGATGCACCGATACGATACTGGTATTGGGTATCGGGGACGATACTGTAAAATGTGTGTGTACTCATACTCGTAAAAGTTAACCGATACCATGAACCGATACCAACTTATTTCATTAATCAGAGGGTGGCATGTCATTTCTGTTGTACTTTTTTAGATTGGCCACTAGGGATCATCCCACGCTAAATAGGCACAGGGTTAGGCGAGTGAGACTGGCGGCTCCACATAAAAAAGAGAAACTGGAGGCTGCTGTAGCTAGGCTAAACAAAATGTTAGCAGTGTGGACCGGAACAGCCAACTTTAACTCAGGTTTTGGAAAAATTTGAAAAATGTCAAGAGAAAATCCACGGGCAGTTAAAATAACAGAGGCTCCGACTCATTTTATCACTCTGGATGACCAGCCACTGCCGGCCGTGGAAAACATAGGATTGCACCGTCTTCTCAGCATACTCGAGCCGCGATATGAAATTCCCAGCTGCCCACACATCAGGGAGATAATGGTGCCAAAACTTTCTGAAGAGGTAAAGACAAGCAGTGTGTGCGTGATGTCAGTCCTTGGTTTAACGGCGCAGTGGACTGATGATCCACGGGCAGATGAGGAGTTCGTCAATGCCAAATACAGTATGGACACTCTGCAATAATTTAAAAGTTTATTTTATTCTCAAACTAATTTGTATTTATTTTATTCCAAACAGAAGTGTTTATTTATTATTCTGAAAGCTCGAGACAGTGCCAATAGTTCAGTGGTATTTTGTTAAATTACAATGTGGAGACTCTGCAATAATTTAACAGAAGTGCTTATTTTTCACTTGAAATTTTTTTGTGGTCATTTTTACTAAGATTTTATTTTTTATCGACAGAGAATAAAATAAAACCTGTCTTCCAATTCATTGCATTTGTGTGTGTGTGTGTGTGTGTGTGGTAGAAGTATCGGTTTTTGTACTCTGTATCGGCAAGTACTCAGATCCAAGTATCGTATCGGTTTGTAAAAATTGGTATCGTTGCATCCCTAGTCCTGTTACTTTTACCATGTCCTTTTATGTAAGGACATGGTTTTTACAATGTTTTTAATACACAGTGATGTTCTTTATGCTGTGTGTGGCTAAACAAGTGATAATGAAGTAAATGAGCAGCAGATTAAAAGTGTGAGCTGATGTTGATGTAACCTGTTTAAAACTTCCCGTTTCATTAAAATCCATTTACATCTTCTGATACGTGTTCATTAATGAGGCACTAATTTGCCAAAGGAATTCCAATTATGGATGGCTAACTTTAACCCCACCCCCACCGCCCCACACACCTTTCCTGCTGCTCATCTTGTCACCAGTTGGTAAGATTTCACTGACATGAACTTTTCACTCTCATTTATTGCCTTGCCTCAGTCCACATGAATCAGTATTCATTTGTGTTGAACAGCTGCCAAACAGTTCCCAGCTAACAATCAGCCACCATCAGCGCCAAATCATCATTACTGAAAAAGTGATACAGACAGCGGAACATTTTGAGGAGCGTGGATTCAATCCAATTTTGAAAATCAGCAATGATGCCAAACTACAACTCATCCTTTATGAGAGTATAGTTACTTTATCTTCCTGTCTGTTTTCAAGGCTTGGGATAAACTGTCAGCACATAAAGCAATTACATTAATGGCATCTGCCAATGTGCCAAACTGTCTGCACCAGCATCACAAGGATCAAACACAGGGAAAAAAAGAAGACACGAATAACTTACAGAAGTCTTTTGTCACCAAGTATGTGCACTTGGCCTCTAAATAGAAATAACCTAATGGTTTAATAACTCTATAAGGATAGAAAAGGGGTAGCATATCAAAATTAAATGTATGCCTGTTGCAGAGCAGAGGGTGTCCATGCCTTGGCAAATGTGTTTGCTTCCCAGTCGACACATTTATGGAAATATCATCTTTGGATATATTCTTAACCCACACAGCATGAGAGGTGGATGTAGAATATGGACTTAATTAAGCCCAATCACCAAGCAAGTCCAATCCAATTACATGCAATTCAAAGAAAAAGAGCTAATGTGGGAGTGGCTCAAAACGTGGCATGGCCTCGTCGCTCCCAAACAGATTTAAAGAGGCATGACCAAACCCTGTGAATCTGCAACTCGTGTATTTTAGCTCAGAGTTTGGTACAGTCGGTAAACATGAGCAGTGTTATAAGGAGTGCATTTATCAGGAAGTGTACAAGAGAGGAAGGTCAGCTGTCAGCACTAACTGATTATCTGTCAGCTTGTGTAATATAAAAGCCTGTCTTCTTAAAAATCTATCTACTGATCTCCCGATGATGTTTGAAGTGTCTCTTTAAGGATACAGGCATGATTTTCCCATAGACTGTAAATAAAAGATGGTCCTACAAAGCCTCATGCTGAGATGTTTTACCTTCGCCATCTTGATGTTTTTGGATGTGGAACAGTTTTTAGAGCTTGACAGCAGCTGCTCAAGACAACCAAAGGGTAATGATAAAGACAGAGGTTTTGGACAGAAACATGTAGTCTGTGAATGTTGGTACCTTTCACACACACTGACTCCATCATCAATGTCCATCTCTGTTGTTTTTCCCTCTGCAGCAGGGCAGACTGCTACATAGCATGCTGCCACTCATGTGTCCCGTGGACTCGCCTAAACTTTGACACATCCTGTCATCTTGCTTGTACTGCTGAACTGAAAGACAAAGCTCGTCCTTGTGGAGCACCCACAGTGCCCACTGTTTGGTTCACTTGCACACTTGCATACTGCCACTGGATGTGTGAGCTTTGTTTTCATCAGCTTTGTTTCAGCTACGCCCACAAGCAATGGCAATGATGAAAAATCTATAAGATTTATGGAAATTCACACAAGTTGATATGCATGACGGCCAACTTTGGTCCACTTTGTGGCTCCAAGTGGCCACGAACAGGAATCACCTGGGTCACCAAACCTGTGATTTATGCGACCGCCAGTTCTCCATCAGGACCATAAACTCCTTATGGCTGGTACTGCAGGGATCCCTGCATTAAAGCACCAAGGTATCTTCCGTCCTGGCATTAGGATGAGTTGATCTTTCAGACTCAGTCCTGCAAAGCCTTGGTTAGTTTAGTCTCAGCTGCAGCTGAGTTCCCTACAGGTTCCCTACATTTGCTATGGAGAAAACAAATCCACCGAAAGTTAAAATGAGTTGGACATCTCCCATCATTTTCTCTGTAGAAAGGGAAAAGGTCCAAATCATATCAAGCATCCAAGAATTGCGACTGTCACTGATGATGACTCAGAGATGCAGCCTGGAAAATGCTAACTATCAGACAAAATGATTCAGAGAGAGAAAAAATCTTCATGCTACGCTAACACAGCCAGCTGGCTGGTGGCTATACCCATGTACACTAAACCTAACTACAAGATTCTCAGCTCGCATGATTCATAGTCAGACTTCAAACGCGTGTGTTATTCATTCCAGTTTATTTTAGGCTTTCTGATTGGATGAGGACGACGTCACGTGTTCCTTGTGACCTGTAATTTAAGGTCTGCTCAATGAAAGCAGCTTCTGCTGTGTTCGATATATGTGTTTGTTCACGGAGGACACAGTGGGTACTATTTCGCCTTGACTGCAGTGTTGCAATAAAGATGTCATCCAAAACCCTGAAATCCTCATTTATGCCTTTGTTTATTTTTAGTTGTGTCTTTGCCCTAAAATGTGACAATGTGTGGATGGAAGAACTGAAGTAAGAAGTGAAAACAAAGGGTCTGACAGAGAACAGAAAAATCCTCATACAGGAGCTCACAAAAGGCTACTTCTACCTTCAAAACCTGGATCAAATCTCAAAGCTTGAAATGTGAGCAGCGGGGGAGAAATACAAAATAAGCAGAAGAGAACTGTGCTCCATGACAAGTGACATTCCTGCTGTGTAAAACACTGAAAAACATATCCTATAATTGAGAAAAACATAGACGCAACCTCTGTTGGTTGCAAAGCAATGTGATTCAAACAGTGTGTGATACAAGCATCGGGACCGTGATGAGCTCTGCGGAGAATGTCAGCAAGAAAATTGGTTTAATCTCCCTGTTTAAGGCTGAAAATGCTGCTTTCCATCGACTGCAGGTGAGAATAGCTACACCTGTACAATATTGCCATCTACTGGACAGAAAAAAGATGGCAGGCAGATGCAGAAGCAGCAGTGCTGTATACATTTAGGTCCTTTATTTAAGTAAAAGTAATGATCTGACAACTGGTTTCTCTCACTCCAACCGGTCGCAGCAGATGGCCCCTCCCTGAGCCTGGTTCTGCCAGAGGTTTCTTCCTTCCCACTGTCACCAAAGTGCTGCTCATAGGGGGTCATATGATTGTTGGGTTTTTCTCTGTATGTATTATTGTAGGGTCTACTGTACAATACAAAGCTCCTTGAGGCGACTGTTGTTGTGATTTGGCGCTATATAAATAAAATTGAATTGAATTAATTTGAATTAAATATGTATGGGACTAATCTTGCTTGTAGTTTTGCTATGGTTTGTCATATTTTTAACAGACTATATGTTTGTGTATGTCATAACTATAACTGTGCATGTGTACAATGCAGATAAAAACAATACAAGTAAATAATTACATTGAGCAATAACTATTTATTAAGAACTTCAGTACAAATAAAACAGGACATCTTTCTGCAATGATAATAGAAAAAAGAAACATTGAGGTAACCTTGAGCAATAATAGGAAAAACATTCATTTTGACATATTTTAACAATAACAGAAAATTCTCTCATCTTTAGCATTTTAAACTGGTGAAACATTTGTTCTGTTGTCTTTTAGCAGTAATAAGAAAGAAAAACATTCATATATGGACCAATAGCTGTACGTACCAGTGTGTTTACCTGCGAGGGTTTGTAAAAATAAATGCCACCCTGCAGCGGCTGTAACGCTCTTGTTGTCTGTTAATAACAATCATTCCACGTCACTTCTGCTGATCTGGTCACAGCTAATAAAACATTTTTCCTTCCTTTATGTTTGGCACTGTCATCAGTTCGATGCACAGATGCATAAGTCAGCGCATTCTCCTCACGCTCACCCCATCTCACAAGTGACAGGCATCTCTGAAGAATACTGGAGTACTTTTTAGTGTTTTTTTGAATGCATTGCATTAATAAACTCTATGTTTGCATTACTGATAATAATCCTGCTCACACTTGGTGATGATTTGTATATCAGCTCCAGCAGTGCCAGATTCGTCTGCATACTCTCCAGCATCCTTTCACCTCCTCAGGCTGGGTTTATTCAACATAATTAGTCTGCTAGATTTTACTTGAATAAACAAGTTTTGAACTAAATAAATACAACTTAAATTCTTATGATGGACATATGCAGCGAAAACTTGTTGTACTTCTAAATTATTGGCAAAATCATTTATTAAATTATGAAATTGTGAAATAACTATGGATGCATTTTCAATAACACTGTCGACCAAAATTACCAGAGCCCACTACTGCACTAAGTATGGATGCTGTAGTCTGGTAGTGTTATATAATCAGGCAGCACTCTGTGTTTGTTGTCGACCACTTGGACTTTTTTCACAGTTGCATCCTTCTTCAGATGAAACTTCTTTTTATCACACTCGACGGTATCAGAGACAGCAACCGGATGTGTGTCTGTTCACCTCTCTCTCGCCACAATCTAATTCACTGGTGAGATCACAGAGGAAAGGTCCTAAAGGTGGAATCCACTCACCTGGTTGTGAGGTAAATATAAATATGCTTGCAGGATCTCCTCTGACACCGTCTTTCTCATAATAATCATCGACGTGCTTCTGCTGGTCCTCAGGAGATTTCACATTTTCTGGATAACCAACACACCGACGCCATGGGACCAATCGTCTGTATGTTACGTGTTTGGTGCCATGAGAGACGTTTGGAATGAATCTATACATGTAAATGTGTTTTACGCTCTGATCGTGATCACTTTGGAAAACACTGTCTGATGGGGTTAAGGTTAGGGTTAGGGCTAGAATAGACAGCTGGAGCGAGTGTTACCGCCACGAGCAGCATTCTACTGGATTCAATTATGAATCCGGAGCGTACCGTAAGGATGCTGAAGGGTACCTTTTGCCTTACTATAAGATGCCTCAGGACGTGATAAATCATCGGTATGTTGGGAATGAGAAACTGGATGCCTCCTGCTTATGCTGTAAAAAAGTTTGGATGTAATTGTTAAACAGCATGTCTGTCTTATTGGGAAAGTGCCATACTTCATCCATACAACCTGTTTTGTAGCCTCAGCATCACCATACATACAGCTATGCAGCTGGTTCTGCTCCTCACGTGGAAGGACAGACAGAAGCACAAAGTGTTCCTGTCATTGTTTGGAATATACAAATACTGAGGTAGTCCACCCAGCTTAAACGGACGCTGCCACTCCTGATTTGTGCAACTGTTGCAGTGAACTCCATTTCTTCATCCCCTTTAGAATCATTGTTGCTTTGCATGACTTGATGCAATTTCACCAAGAAATATACATACACATGTACACTACCAGTCAAAGTTTGGACACAGCTTCTCATTTATTGGTTTTTCTTTATTTCCATGACTATTTCCATGGCAGATTATCACTGAAGGCATCCAAACTATGAATGAACACATGTGGAATTATGTAATAAACAAAAAAGTGTCAAATGTTTTATATTTGAGTATATATTATACTTTCTAATATCCCCCCTTTGCTTTGATTCCTGCTTTGCTCACTCTTGCCTCTCTCTCCATGAGCTTCATTAGGTCGTCTCCTGAAATGGTTTTCCAACAGAAGGAGTTCCCAGAGATGCTGAGCACTTGTTGGTCGTTTTGCCTTCACTCTGCACTCCATCTCATCCCAAACCATCTCCATTGGGTTTAAGTCAGGTGACTGTGGAGGCCATCAGCACTCCATCACTCTCCTCGGTCAAACAGCCCTCACACGGCCTGGAGGTGTGTTTGGGGTCACTGTGCTGTTGAAAAATAAATGATGGGATGGCATGTCGCTCCAGGATGCTGTGGTAGCCATGCTGGTTCAGTGTGCCAACCAACTGTTGGGGATTTATTTTTAACCCCCAGCAAAAATAAAAGGAATTAAAAAAAAAAAAAAGCCAAAAATTCTCTTTCCCAGTTTTATTTTATTTTTTTACATTTCACATACAGCAGCTCTGTTTGTATCAAAAGCAGTCATGTTTGACCAGTTGAAATGAGAAACTGACAGCCCCAGGCCTAACACACTGATACAGGTACAGGCTGGGAAATAACATTACTGTACTATGATATTTCATAATCATAATTACATTTGATAATTTAAAGGAAAATTCATTTTTTGTACAACTAAGAACCGTAAACAGGTGCATATTTCTTAGAAGGAATATGTCGTCAGATTGCACATTTTATTTCTGACAGTGAAAGTTTTGTGAAAGTTCACATTATTTAAACTGAACGGAAAATTTAGATCAGTTAAAAAGTTAAACATGGCGACCTGTCTAAATGTCACTGTTGGACAGTTATAATAAACGAACAGTAAAACACAGGTTTCCTTTAATGTGTCCTCCTGTGAGGAAACATACATGTAGCAAAGCTGGTAAAATCGAGACCCTGTTAACCTAGCACCTTACGCATTTCAAAAACACAAAAACAACTAAAGACAGAGCTGTGCATATCAAACCATGTATCATACATTATGATGCATATAAATCAGCAGGTACTCTAAAAAGACTGATGCTCAGCAGCATCTATAGCAGTATTTTCTTGTGGCCTGTACAGAAAAATTGATGAAGTTACTTACAGAACGAGGGGCGGCCATGGAGGGCATGCATTTAGGTGATGGATAATGACAACAAAAAATGTAAAGTGATAACACAGAAGTATTCAATAGGTAAATGAAGAATTTTCATGTCTGTGAGTCTGCTACGGTCAGATTCATCATTAAACAGTGAGCCTGAGTAAGGACATCTGCATGCCGGCCATTTTTTGTGACTGCGTTGACTCATCGGCAGAGAATTCATATTACAACGCATCGACTAGCATGCGGCCCAGGTGGCACACTTCAAAGAAGTATCCACCTCTTAAGTCTAGCATCATTCGCCATTTCAGGGTCCAGACTCTTCCTTGGTTTCCCAACTCAAATACTGAGACTTAAGAATGGCCCAAATTTGTTCATCTTCAATGAAATGTTTACTGTGGCTGCTCTAACAGAGGTTACAATAAAGTTTAACATCCATGAAAAAGAAGATTTACAAATAGAGCTGAAGATGACAGGAAGTTAGCTCGCTAGTCTCCGTCTAAAGATGATAAACCATGTTCAGACTCTGTCACTTTGGACTTAAATGAAGACAGAAAACTAAACAGCAGCAATGCTTCAAGGTTTTTGGAAGTTGGCCTAGCTGGTGGCTACCTACAGAGCTACAGTTAGGATAATTATTAACACAGTTAAGGTAAAGGGGATGAACAACAACATTTTCCCCCTTGATAAATTCAATGTGAGCGTCCTCGATGGGCACAGACAAAGGAAACCTTATGGCAGGGAAAAGACGTGGAAAATGAGCCAGAACACCTGATGCATCTGCAAGGTTAGTCATTAAACTGAAACACATGTTTGTGGTTTGATGTGCATGTAAGTAAGCTGTTATAACTGTAAACTGCTATGATGTGCTAAGTAAAAGAAAGACTACTGTACTGTATGTACTGATTACATCTTTAGACATCATCTGGTTACATTGCTCAATAAACTCAAATCCGTGATGCACCAGACTCAAACAAGCTCTCCTCTGCACTGCTTTCATTCATAAAATACAGTATCCACATCTGAACCAAAGAGTAAAACAGTGAAATGTGGATTATTAAATATTAGGTCTCTCTCCTCCAAGTCTCTGTTAGTACATGACTTAATAATTGATCAACAAATTGATTTACTCTGCCTTACAGAAACCTGGTTGCAGCAGGATGATTATGTTAGTTTAAATGAATCAACACCCCCGAGTCATTCTAACTACCAGAAATCTCGAAGCACAGGTCGAGGGGGCGGTTTGGCGGCAATTTTTCACACCAGTCTATTAATTAATGAAAGACCAAGACAGACTTTTAATTCATTTGAAAGCCTGATGCTTAACATTGTCCACTCCAGCTGTGAAACTCAGAAACCAGTCTTACTTGTTATCATCTATCGTCCACCTGGGACTTACACAGAGTTTCTGTCTGATTTCTCAGACTTTATATCTAATTTAGTTCTGAGCTCAGATAAAATAATTATTGTGGGTGATTTTAACATCCATGTTGATGCTAAAAATGACAGCCTCAACATGGCATTTAATCTGTTGTTAGACTCAATTGGTTTCTCTCAAAATGTAAAAGAACCCACCCACCACTTTAATCACACTCTAGATCTTGTTTTAACATATGGCATAGAAACTGAACATTTAACAGTGTTTCCTGAAAACCCTCTCCTGTCTGATCATTTCTTGATAACATTTACATTTACAATAATTGATTACGCAGCAGTGGAGAGTGGACTTTATCAAAGTAGATGTCTTTCTGAAAGCGCTGTAACTAAGTTTAAGAATATAATCCAGCCACTGTTATCATCGTCAATGCCCTGTACCAACACAGAGCAGAGCAGCTATCTGAACGCTACCCCAACAGAGGTCGATTATCTTGTTAATAATTTCACCTCCTCACTACGTACGACTCTGGATACTGTAGCTCCGGTGAAAACTAAGGTCTCTAATCAAAAGTACCTGACCCCGTGGTATAATTCTCAAACACGTACCCTAAAGCAGATGACTCGTAATCTGGAGAGGAAATGGCGTGTCACAAATTTAGAGGATCATCATTTAGCCTGGAGAAATAGTTTGTTGCTTTATAAGAAAGCCCTCCGCAAAGCCAGAACATCTTACTACTCATCACTGATTGAAGAAAATAAGAACAACCCCAGGTTTCTCTTCAGCACTGTAGCCAGGCTGACAAAAAGTCAGAGCTCTTTTGAGCCAACCATCCCTTTAACGTTAACTAGTGATGACTTCATGAACTTCTTCACAAATAAAAAATTTTTATCATTAGAGAAAAAATTACCAATAATCATCCCACAGATGTAATATTATCTACAGCTACTCTTAGTTCCATTGATGTTAAGTTAGACTCTTTTTCTCCAATCGATCTTTCTGAGTTAACTTCAATAATTACTTCCTCCAAACCATCAACGTGTCTTTTAGACCCCATTCCTACAAAACTGCTCAAAGAAGTCCTGCCATTGATTAATTCTTCGATCTTATATATGATCAACCTATCTCTAATAATCGGCTATGTACCACAGGCCTTCAAGGTGGCTGCAGTTAAACCTTTACTCAAAAAGCCATCTCTAGACCCAGCAGTCTTAGCTAATTATAGGCCAATCTCCAACCTTCCTTTCATATCAAAAATCCTTGAAAGAGTAGTTGTCAAACAGCTAACAGATCATCTGCAGAGGAATGGTTTATTTGAAGAGTTTCAGTCAGGTTTCAGAGTTCATCACAGCACAGAAACAGCTTTAGTGAAGGTTACAAATGATCTTCTTATGGCCTCTGACAGTGGACTCATCTCTGTGCTTGTCCTTCTTGACCTTAGTGCAGCATTCGATACTGTTGACCATAATATCCTGTTAGAGCGATTAGAGCATGCTGTAGGTATTACAGGTATTGCACTGCAGTGGTTTGTATCATATCTATCTAATAGACTCCAATTTGTGCATGTAAATGGAGAGTCCTCTTCACACACTGAGGTTAATTATGGAGTTCCACAGGGTTCAGTGCTAGGACCAATTCTGTTTACATTATACATGCTTCCCCTAGGCAGCATCATTAGAAGACATAGCATACATTTTCACTGCTATGCAGATGACACCCAGCTCTATCTGTCCATGAAGCCAGATAACACACACCAATTAGTTAAACTGCAGGAATGTCTTAAAGACATAAAGACTTGGATGGCCACTAACTTTCTGCTTCTTAACTCAGATAAAACTGAGGTCATTGTACTCGGCGCTGAAAAGCTTAGAAATATGGTATCTAACCAGATTCTTACTCTGGATGGCATTACCTTGGCCTCCAGTAACACTGTGAGGAACCTTGGAGTCATTTTTGACCAGGATATGTCCTTCAACGCACATATTAAACAAATATGTAAGACTGCGTTCTTCCATTTGCGCAACATCTCTAAAATTAGAAATATCCTGTCTCAGAGTGATGCTGAAAAACTAGTTCATGCATTTATTACTTCCAGGCTGGACTACTGCAATTCATTATTATCAGGATGTCCAAAAAACTCACTGAAAAGCCTTCAGTTAATCCAAAATGCTGCAGCAAGAGTACTGACAGGGACTAGAAAGAGAGAGCATATTTCTCCTGTTTTGGCTTCCCTTCATTGGCTTCCTGTTAAATCCAGAATTGAATTCAAAATCCTTCTCCTCACATACAAGGTCTTAAATAATCAGGCCCCATCTTATCTTAATGACCTTGTAGTACCATATTACCCTATTAGAGCACTTCGCTCCCACTCTGCAGGCCTACTTGTTGTTCCTAGAGTATTTAAAAGTAGAATGAGAGGGAGAGCCTTCAGTTTTCAGGCCCCTCTTCTGTGGAACCAGCTTCCAGTTTGGATTCGGGAGACAGACACTATCTCTACTTTTAAGATTAGGCTTAAAACTTTCCTTTTTGCTAAAGCATATAGTTAGGGCTGGACCAGGTGACCCTGAATCCTCCCTTAGTTATGCTGCAATAGATGTAGGCTGCCTGGGGATTCCCATGATGCATTGAGTTTTTCCTTTCCAGTCACCTTTCTCACTCACTATGTGTTAACAGACCTCTCTGTATTGAATCATGTCTGTTATTAACCTCTGTCTCTCTTCCACAGCATGTCTTTTATCCTGTCTTCCTTCTCTCACCCCAACCGGTCGCAGCAGATGGCCGCCCCTCCCTGAGCCTGGTTCTGCCGGAGGTTTCTTCCTGTTAAAAGGGAGTTTTTCCTTCCCACTGTCGCCAAAGTGCTTGCTCATAGGGGGTCATATGATTGTTGGGCTTTTCTCTGTATCTATGAAGCGCCTTGAGGCGACATTTGTTGTGATTTGGCGCTATATAAATAAAATTGAATTGAATTGAATTGAATAAAATGCTCAACGAACCCCAACATCCTGGCTAACAGGTGGATTTTCCTGTTTCAGCTAAGCTAGCCAACAACGAAGACCCAGTGGGAGAGAGTAAAAGTGGGCATCATATGCTTGTTTTTTTAAGATAAAACACACTGTTGTAGTTAGAGGCAGTACAAAAGTGACCCCTTAGATTGCTGAGTTATCTACCATAAAGTAATGTAAGTCTATTAGCTGCAACCAACCATGTTCTGTACTGCCACAAGATGGCACTAAATATGCTCTAAAAACTTAAACACATATTTCTTAAATCCAGCTTCACATATAGCAGGGGTGTCCAACTCCAGTCCTCAAGAGCTGCTGTCCTGCAGCTTTTAGCTCTATCCCTACTCCAGTGCAGCTGAATCAAATGGTTGGATTACCTCTTCAGCATGCATCAAGTTTGGCAAAGGCCTGATAACAAGCCATTCATGTGATTCAGGCGTGTCGGAACAAGGATGCGTCAAAAAGCTGCAGGACAGCACTAAAAGTTAATTTAGAGTAGGGCTCTATGGTGTAAATTAGCCTTAATACATTTCATGTCCACTTTATTATGCTGGTTAGGAAGACACGAGGAAAATTCCTAATCCTAAGCTTCATGTACCCGTTGAAATCTTCTGCACAGAGTGACTCTTTTCTGAAGCGTTCCAATAATAAAACTTAAACACCGATTTCTTAATAATAATTGCTTTCTGGCAAGCTGTGAGCACATGGGCTATAGTAACATTTTTAAATATGAGCATAAAAAGGTGCTGCACATTTTAGCACTAAAAAAACAAACAAAAAAAACAACCCCACAGAAGCTCACAATGACTACGGGTTATTAGTGGCTTTTTTATATTAAATAAAACAAGATACAAAGTAACACAACACGTTAAAAAGGCAAGACCCTTGATGAACGTAGTAGGAGCTTGGACCTGGAAGCAGGGTTAATACGTCATCACTTAACAACCAGATAACAAAAACACTACTTCGCCGTTAGCTCCTGTGTCCACAGTTGAGTCTATCTAGGCCTGCTCCAAACTTATCAATTAAAATTTGCATTGACATGGTTTTTTGTACTCTAACCAATAGACAAAGCATAAAATGGCAAGATTTACATTATTGCTTTACATAATTTATGGCTAAAGTTAGGTATAGAAATACTTACTGTTACTGGGCTAAAGACTGAGACGTGATGAGATGAAGCAAAATGTACAATGGCAATAGGGATGGCAGCCAACATAGGTGGACTGATATGATTAGGACTATGATAGAGTTGAGTCTGCAGGTGGAGAAACCTGCAAGCTTTGTGACCCATTAACCAAAATCAATCGTCTGTAATGTGCTTTTACAATAAAGCTTGACCAGCAGGTAAAGCAGGTACATTCTGAAAATGTAACCAACGAAGGTAACCAACACAAACACATCCTGTTTTAACAGAAAAGCATCCTGAGCTACAAAAATATCAGACTTTGTGTAAAGATTGCAAATTAAATTTGAAGTATCAGCATTAATCTCAGTTTTTAGATGTTTCTATGACACACTTGACAAAGAATCAACCAGGAACGGCCACAGACCGAGCCACCTGGGAGGTGGTGCAGGTAATAAAAACGATGTATGATTCTGCATCTCTACACTGTTTCAGCCTTCTATAAACATATACATTTCTTTAAATTACAGCACAAAACATACAGACGACCCAACCACCCAGCAGATTATCCAGTGATGATCATCATCCAGGTAGTTTTCTTTCAAATAAAGGTCAAATTTTAGTTTTACTAGGTCATTACTAAAAATATAATTAACCCTCTGACATGTAACTAATGATAGATCAGTGATGTGGGCGTAGAGCTCGACTCTGGAGGAAGAGAGTGGAGGATGTTGAACAATCCTGCACATCCATCCTGAACAGTCACATGCACTGTGACTTTGATCACAGAGACTGAAACCTGGATTTTTTCGCTTGCCAGTATCTTGTGTATGTATCACAGAACATTTCTTTTAATATGTAAAAAAGAATATTTATATATAATGAACTTACAACAAAAAGAGAAAGAATTATCATTAGATCAAACGAGACTGTTGAATCATCCCGTTTCCAAAGTAAAATCACTAGTCTTGTTAACTTCTACTCTTTGGTGTAATGCTATCTGTAAAGTCTAATTGTTGAATGTTGTCATTGTGCTTCTTAAATTTGTACAGTCTGAGTTCAATCTATAGGATCAAGACATTCCTTTGTCTCTGACCACTGGCTGGAGAGGCTTTTATTGCAGCTACATTCTACCTGAAAGATCTGTTTCTTGTGATGTTGTTTCCTGCTTTTATGATCCTTTTGGTGAGCAGGAAGTCATGCATACAGAGAGACACAAATTCTTACACACTCACTCAAACACACACATTCTCACATGCATACAGATGTTTACACATACACACACATAGTGCCTTGTCTTAGAACCATTTGGGGGGGGTTATGGTAGGCGTTGCTTTGCTGTGATGTGTATTGTGTGAACTGTCTTCCCAATAAAAGGCAGCAAGCGGAGGCCGCCGCTGGGGTCATTTTGCGGTAGGATTCAGAGAATATTCAGGAATTAGAAAAAAGCATCAAATCCTTAGAAGAAGCCTACGCGTCCCACCAAGATCAGGAAACATTGAACAAAATACGCAAAACAAAACTAGAATTAAATGAGATAATTGATTAAAAAACAGAATTCTTAGTACAAAGACTACGCTTACAAAATTACAAACATGGTAATAAATCCGGTCAATTTCTAGCAAACCAGCTAAAAATAAATAAATAAAAAACAACTATATGTGCTGTTCAAGATTCATCTGGGAACACAGTATGTGATCCGAAACAAATAAACAACATTTTCAGGGATTTCTATAAAACTTTGTATTCACCACAAATAAACCTGTCTAAAAAGGAAATTGATCAGTTTTTGGACAACATAACTCTTCCAAAATTATTAGACACTCAAGCAATGGCACTGGATTCACCACTGAAATCAGGTGAACTCCAGGAAGCCCTGATAAGCATGCCCAATAATAAGGTCCAGACGGCTTTCCTGCAGAATTCTACAAAGAATTCTGGACGATTCTAGCACCAGTTTTTTACAGAACGTTGTTGGGAGTCAAAGAAAAGGGCAGACTTCCATCAAATATGAATTCTGCAAACATTAATCTCCTGCTAAAACCAGGCAAAGACCCTGTATATCCCTCAAGCTATCGTCCAATATCCCTTATTAATGTAGACCTTAAAATAATCTGCCAAGCTCTCTCAAAGAGACTAGAGAAAATAACCCCCCTCTTAATTCATCCTGACCAAACTGGTTTCATAAAAGGTAGGCACTCATCAACAAATACACATAGATTACTTAATTTGATAGACTACTCATACAGAAAAAACTACAATATTTTCTTTAGATGCAGAAAAAGCATTTGACAGAGTTAACTGGAAATTTCTATTTGCAACTTTACACAAATTTGGTTTTGGATCCTCTTTCATTAACTGGTTAAAAATATTATATAACTCCCCAACAGCTTGTGTCAAAACAAATGACCAAACATCCTTCAGCTTCTGTCTCCTGAGGGGCACCAGGGATGCCCACTCTCCCCTTCACTGTTTGCAATTTTTATTGAACCACTAGCAGCAGCAATTAGACAGAATTCAGTAGTTAAGGGCATAAAGTGCAAGAATGTGGAACATAAAATCAGCCTTTATGCGGATGATGTGTTACTTTTTCTCCAAAACTCACAAACCAATATCTCTGGGGTGATTGAATTGATAAACTCTTTTGCAAGAATATCAGATTACTCAATTAACTGGTCAAAATCTACAGTCCTCCCGATTAATTGCTCCTTCCATAATTCTTCTTCTACATCACCGCAATCGGGAAATATAAAATATTTAGGTATTAATGTTTCTCCCAAGCTTGCAGATCTAACTAAATTAAACCACATCCCACTTTTAAAGAAAGTAGAAGGCGATCTGGCTAGGTGGAAATGTCTACCCATATCACTCATGGGAGGGGTTGCAGCTATAAAAATGATGGTCTTACCAAACATAAATTATTTATTCTCAATGATCCCAACTAAACCGCCACAAGATTGGTTCAGATCTCTAGATTCATGTATGTCCAAATTTCTTTGGAAAAATAAACCCCCACGTATAAGCTTAAAAACACTACAAAAGACCAAGGATAAAGGAGGATTAGAACTATCTAACTTTCAGCACTACTTCTTAGCCAACAGGCTTCAGTTCATCTCAGAATGGTTAAAATGTACCCTCTTAGATGAACCTTGGCTAGATGTAGAACAAGCACTTTGCAATAATCTAGAGATTTCAGATCTACCATTTATCAGCTCAAACATCCAACGACATGAATGCTTCAAAAGCGTCAGCATCAGCTCTTCTCTGACAGCATGGTGGAAGTTTCTAAAATTGACGGAGTCTTCATTAATCCCATGCAAACATACACCTATCTGGAACAACCCTGACATATTACAAAACAATAATATGATAAACTTTCCAGATTGGAGGGGTAAAGGAAGCAAATATTTAGAACATATATTAGAAGGAACAGAATTTATTTCATTTGACAGACTAGTTACACAATATGGGATCAACAAGAAAAGATTTTTAGAATATCAACAAATTAAATCCATAGTAAAAAAGAAAATTAAACCGGGTCAAGTTGAACTACAAACACCACCAAGTGTGGTCCAATTTCTTACTCTTAAAACCCCCAAATTACTTTCCAAAATATACAGAATGCTTTCTAAAACGGATGAATCAATATCACTTCCTATTGCAAAATGGGAAGCGGATTTATCAGTTAACTTAGACCAAAACTTCTGGTCTCAAATATGCTTAAAAACATTTCAATTAATTCAATACAAAATACTTCATAGAGTGCACTATACAGGTCATCGGATGTTCAAGATGGGTTATACATCTACCAACAACTGCTCACACTGCCAAACCAATTCACCGGACAATTATATCCACGCTCTTTGGTTCGGTCCACCAGTTCAGAAGTTTTGGCGCGAGATATGTGAGGACTTATCAAACTGTCTGAAATGTAACATTCCAACTTCCCCTTTAGTGTGTTTGTTGGGCAGCTTAGATAATGTCACTACAGAAAAGAATATAACCCATATGGTTTTCACTGCATAGCCAAGAAAACAGTCCTCATGAACTGGAAAAATAAAAGTTTTTGGGAGTTGGCCGTCCAACTGGGGTCTGGAATGTGGGGCCTCCCTGCTGCTGCCGAGCTGGGGCGGTCTGCTTCTCCCCACCCCAGTTAAAAGGGTAACACCACCTGGGTCTGGGTGCAGTTTCCCCCTCCAGGGGCAAGGGTACCTAGACCTGGGGTATAGAGTACGCTTGGGGAGTGTGATTGTGTGTACAGTATCTCCTTGTGTCTGTCTCCACATTGGGTGAGTATTGAGTAATTGCATATGAGAGCATGAGGGTGTGTGTGCCTGTTTGTCTGTGTCTATATGTCAGGTTGGGTATCAGACGCCACCTCTCTGGGGACATCTCAGGCCCTCCAAGGTATGGAGGCCTATCTCCCCCCACCACTTCCCCTACCAGTGGCAGACGCCCTCAGACATCGGTGCGTTGGTGGTTCTTTGTGTCCGGGGGTGGGCGTCCAGGTACACACCGGCTCACTCCTTGGTGGCTGCTTGTCGGGGCCTGGAGCCTGGGGCTCGCTCGGGCCACTTCGGGGGTGGGGTGCCCTCAGCCTCTTGGCCTGGAGCTCGGTCACTCTGGCACAGCTGGCTGCCGGCGGAGCTCACGGGCACGTCACTGCAACCCCCCCTGGCTTCTGCTCCGCAGCTGCTGAGTGACCCCTCATCTGGGACTCTCCTCAGCTCTTTCTGGGACAGTGGTGCGGCTGCCCCTCTGTTGGTCTTCCTTGGTCTCTTGTGTTCTGAGGGCCTCTGGATGTCTGGAGTTTTGCTCACAGGTGTACACACGGGTGCTCACACACACAAACTACACCCTTTTTAGCTCCTACCTCAAAGCACACTGTGCGCTGTCGATCTTATGTGCTGCACAGTAATGTTTAATATTTAGTATTTACAGTTATATTCACATATATCATCGTGATGTTGTTTATTGTGTTGCTCTTTTTTCTTTCTCAACAGGTGATCCAGGTGATTGATAGATGGATTTTTTGTCTGCTTATTTTGTTGGTTTTTGTTTTTTGCCCTTTATCTCCGTCCCTCTTCCCCGCTGTTTTTCTTTCCCCCAGTCAAATCTGTCCCGTATTTAGCAAGTGAAAATAACATAAACAATTTTTAAAAAAAGTGAATCAAATAGACCATTACGGCAAGGCTGGGACGGTCCATTTGGTAAAGTAAATCCGTTGGGCATCTTTCTTCGCCTTTAGACAATAATTAGGATTCAGAGTGCTTTCTGAGACACCGGCTGGGGCCTCCCTTGCTAGCAAGTAAAAGATGTTCGTCTTGTTTTTGTCGTTAATGAGAATAAGTCTCTAAACTAGCGGGGCTTGTGGAAACACAGACCCAACACTATCTGTGACTTTCTCAAGTCTGAAGCCATGCGTTGTGTTTTTTTTTATTAAGATTCAGAGGAGCTCACTTCCACAGTCTGGGACCTGTGACTGGTGTGTTTTTGCTGCCTAAGAGGCACAAAAACAACCAAACAGAAGATGTTTGACAGCAAGTCTCGTGGATTCATTCACTGTGACTTTCTTCTGTTCTGATGCTGCATGTGGGTAAAAATTCCATAAACAGGGGTGGACACACACACACACACGGCAGTGGAGAGACTGCCTTTAGTGCAACACATCCCTTTTTTCACACTGCATAGTTGTTTCTTCCTATGAGGCAGGGTCAGTATTGCTCCTCAAAGCTTGTTTATTGTAGTATTGCTCTTATTATGTTGAATTCTAATCATGTTAACATGATTTTTCTTTTGAAAATACAGGAGGGATAACACATGTTTAATTGTTTCTTTGTTTTTACTTTTGTAATCCTCTGTGTAATTTGTAAAGTGTGTCTGCTAACCTGAGTGGAGGCTTGCTGCATATTCTTGCTTTACAGGAAAGGGAAAAGTTTAAATGTTGCATTCTTTTTCCAGCATCTAACAGAGTAAAAAGCTTTTAAGCACACACAAAGTGAAATATACAGCTCAGTGTCACAGCCACCAGGTGGTGCTAAAGATTTACTGCTGTGAATATCTGCAGGAGGTGCCGGGACACATGCAACAGATGGGCAGCTGAGGAGGAGGAGGCTGGATGAATGCGAGGGAGGATGGGGGGTCACGGTGAAATCATAGAGACTGATTCTATGGCTGTTAAATCTCTGCTGCTGAAGGGAGGAGGACCTGTCGCATGGGTGTTTTAATTACACACAATTTAACCGATACAAATCATTCGTTATATTGGGTAAAATTAATCAGCTGTCTTCATCATGTTTACTCTTTAGTTTGTCTCCTTGGCTACAAGAAAAGACACAACATTAGCATCTAAAACAGAGAACTTTGGGGATTTGATGCCTCAGAAGGGATGAGGCCTCAATATAATCTTGCTGACAGCACTGCACGGTAGTTTATTACTCATCAAATCAGATTTAAAAACAAAAAACAACTCATCTTCAGGTAAATTGAAAGAAATAGTGACTGATGAAGCAGAATCTGTATTTATCCTGTGTTATTTCATCAGCTCCACCCTGGGCCCTGCAGTGAAATTTAGGACAGAGTTAATGACAGTCACAGAGGGCAGATACAACATGATGTGAAAGCTCTACAACTCTTCGACACGGCAGACAGCTTGTGCTAAAAATAACATAAAATAAAAGGTTTGCATACACAGGGGGCCACACATGTACACCAGAACACGGCACCCTGGTACAAAGGAGAAGAGCTCATCGAAAGTGTTGTGAACAACCACCGAGTTGCTTTGATGGCAGTACGAACACCGTGGCACACAAACAGAACCAGATTTTGCACTGTGTGCCTCATAGACACTGGAAACAAACGCAGACTGGTCCCAGACCACTGCAGAAACAGGAACAGCTTTAATTTAACTTTAATTTAACACATGGATTCATTTGAGTTTTCTTCTTTTCTCAGTTATTGATTTGATATTTCCTTAGTGGGCCTAATAGACTGTATATAAAAGATGGATGACCACCCATTGGTTTTGAACCTTTTTTTTTGATGATGGATGTCACAATATTTGCTGAGTATGAGGTATGAGCTGATGGTAGCAAGCTTGGTTAGCAAGCTGCTATGAATGCACAGAAACACATGTGCTATCTTCTAGTTAGTAATAGACGTATAAATGACTATAATTTCACTCACCAAAAACAAAGCACAGAGCTTGTACAGTCTGCAACTCACAGCAGCACATACCAGTTGTCACATAATTTCAATAAAGGCAGACAGCCATCAATTAAGCAGCCATGACAGTAGGATATAGTTAGGGCTGGATCACGTGACCCTGAGTCCTCCCTTAGTTATGCTGTCATAGGCTGCTGGGGGATTCCTATGATGCACTGAGTATTTCTTCAATGCATCATGGGACTTGTGTTAATCGACCTCTCTGCACTGAATCATACCTGATATTAATCTCTGTCTCTCTTCCACAGCATGTCTTTATCCTGTCTTCCTTCTCTCACACCAACCAATCACAGCAGATGGCCCCGCCCCTCCCTGAGCCTGTTTGTGCTGGAGGTTTCTTCCTGTTAAAAGGGAGTTTTTCCTTCCCACTGTCGCCAAAGTGCTTGCTCATAGGGGGTCATTTGATTGTTCGTTTTTTTCTCTGTATCTATTATAGTAGGGTCTACTGTACAATATAAAGCGCCTTGAGGTGACTTGTTTGGCGCTGTATAAATAAAATGGAATTGAATGACTTTAAGCTAAATGGATGAGTTAAAAAACTACAGATTCCAAAATAAATGTTTGTATTGTTTTGTAAGTTTGGCATTCCAACATAGGAATCTCTATGCACCGACTCACTTTCAGAGCTAGCCTCAAGTGGTGATTAAAGGAACTGCAGTTTTTGTCACTTTGGAACTGGCTTCCTGTTTCCACGCTGGAGATCACGGCTGTGGTGCTGTGCTACGTATCTGAGCAATGACTCATACAGTATTTTCAGTTATAAATAGTACTGAAAATGGTGCAACTGATGTCACTGGATAGAACTCAAGAGGACGTTGGGATTATTTGATCATTTTGCTAATATCAGCTGAGACTATGATCAATGTAACGTAACATTTCCACAAAGTATCCAAAGTTGTAGAAGCAGCTGTGTGAATGTGGTGCTTTTCTTATGCACTCACTCTCACAAAGGATAAGAACAATTTTACTTTGCAAATTAAAATTAGGAAATTATTTTTGCTACCTTTTAATCTTTTGATCATCAAGTAAAACTGTCTGTGGACAAGTCAATGGATCCAATATCATTCTCTCCAACAAACGCAGGAAACTCAAAGCTTTAACAATCAGGTAAACGAAACAAAAACCAAGTTTCAGTGCAAGTACTGTTAGAGGTGAGTCTGATCCAGGTTCAGAAGCCTGGATACATGACGTGGGCTAATGAGACCACCTGACTCCTCAGAGCAAACTCACAGACACGAGAGGAAGACGAGGAGGAGGAAAAACAAACTGAGGAGAAGATGAACTCGGGTTTCTTTGTGTCTGTGTCAGGTGTCCAGGAGATGAAGTACAGCAGCTGCACAGTCGCCATCTTCGGCTGTGTGGGACGCCGCCCCGTCCGCAGTGTCTATGGAAACTGGGCACAATCTGTCTGGATACACCGGCTTTGGTGCCAGTGACAGTTCAGTCGCTGCTCTGCAGGGTCAGTTCGAGGTCAGCACCGAACAGCTCCTTATAAAGAGGAGGGAAGTGCGATCGAACGATGTCCGGGTAAACAGCTCTGAACGTGCACAGCTTCTCAGTGTGTCGACTGCACAGCGAACGCAACGCTGACGCCTTGCATCTGAGCTGATGGGAGAAATGAGAAGAAAGAGGCAAGGAAAGGGAGGAGACAAGGAAAGAAGAATAGAAAAGAGGAGACAATAAAGAGAAGTTAGGATAGAAGCGGAGAAGTGAAAAAGGGAAGACGAAGAAAGGAAATGGGAATAAATTAATGTTTAGCTCTTTAGAATAATGTGATCACAAAGAGTCTACCATACACAGTCTCATGAGTATTCTTACACCCTTAACTTCACTGGTGCTCAGTGGAGAAATGAGTTATACAGTTGTACCTCCACACTTGTCCACAACAGGGCAGCAAAGAGCTATTTCTCCATTAGGCATGCCCTGCTGGATTATATTTACCATGTTTTTGCATCTACAACTAACTCATTGGTGCAACAAAAGAATACTGATAACCACAAAAACTTTCAGTTGTGCATCAAACTGTTTCTGAGTTGACAAGTACATCGACAAGCACAATACAGTGCGTTCATTGCAGACATCACTGTGTATGTTTCTGTAATCATGAATCTAACAGTCTGCTCAAGGACTTTAATCAAAGTCATATTTAAATGTTTAGTTATCATTCTTATCTATTCATTTTCAAATTAACTGTTTTACTAAAATGCTGAAAAAAATAGTTAAGCACTTTTTTGGATGTTAAGCTTGAACTTTTCAGAAAAGTCTGTGTGGCTCAAATTTGTGTATAATTTTTAGTTTAGTTCCCGTCTGCATGTTTACGCTCCATTCATGTACTGTGTGTGTGTGCGTGTGTGTGCGTGCGTGTGCGTGTGCGTGTGTGTGTGTGTGTGTGTGTGTGTGTGTGTGTCACTGACAGGTTTGCATGCATCCTGGGTACCTTGTTCAGGACTTCGTCCTCTCTCTGGTTCTTCTGCAGCACATGTTGCAGAGCAAGCTGAGTCTTCTGCTGCAGCTTCTCCACCTGCAGCTTCTCCTGCAGCCACGACCGATCTAAACACACACACACACACACACACACACACACACACACACACAGTTATTTAACTCAACAAGTCGGTGTAGAACATCTGATCAGGTGGTGAAGGAAGGACGTACCTGCAGAAAGCAGAATGAACGCTGAGAAGAGAGCAAGCTCGTCCTCTGATAGATGCAGCGAGCACATGCTCTTAGCGAAGTCGAACACCGCCGTGATGAAATCATCACAGCCTGGGAGAACACGGAAAACACCGGAAACATGCTCAGTGACTTACAGAGGCCAACAGAAACGTCAGATTGCATCAGTAGCGTTGTAGAAAATGTAATTATCACATCAACACATATTTTATTATTTAAGACAATCCAACAGACAAGAACTGCGACATCATTCCTGTGCTTTTGTGATCGATGATCCAAAGAATCAGCCAAACGTTCCCTGTTACTTTTTTTGGGGTGGCTTCTTTTCTGATGCATCTTGAGATGTTTGGAGTAGTTAAAAATGTTAAAAAAACGCATCTTCAGTCAAAGAGAAGCACTAAAGAGAAGGAGGAGGTGATTTTGAGGCACGGTCTTCCTCTGTGGCAGGCTGCAAGTCAAAGCAGCTGCACGAGCGTTCAAACTTTAGTCTGAGAAAGAAAGAAAAGCAGGCATCTGATTGCACTCTGTTCAGAGGGCACACAGGAAAGGATGAAAAATCAGGAAGAAAGCTTGATGGAAATGTGACATTACTTCCTGTATTACTCTGAGCAGGGTTAATTGCTCAGGTCACATGCTACACCAACTTTTCCACACATGAAAACCAGGAACCTGAACCAAACAAGCCCCCTGGTCCACATGTGTCCGACCTTACAAACCCCTTTAATCAGCGGAAAAACAAGGACAGCACCAGCTTTTGCACACCTGAGGCTTTTTTCCAACTCTGTTTCTGCGTTACACGACCCCACCCGACTCTCAGGAATCAATACAGGAACAGATAAAGCTTCCAAGTACTAAGAGAAGTCTGTAGTGATGAAATTCCAAGAAAATATTTCCCCTGAAAGGTAGCACTGAATCTTGGTAGAGATAAAAGTTATTCACAAAGCGTCTGAGCCCTTAAGAGAGTTCCTGAAGTGAAAAACCGTTAGGAGGGGCTAGGGAGACTTTTAGGAGGCTTAAGAGTTTCTTTAGGAGAGGAAAAAATGGCAGAAGAACCAAGTGTAACAGTACTGGAGGAAGAAGAATATCTGCAGTGTTTAAGCCTCAGAGGATGTTCCTTCTCCACCTGCAGACAGTTAGAGATGGAGGGGAGGTTGGAGAGACGGCTGACTTTTTGAACTATTCACTTGGTCTCGCTGTGAGGTGGCAGTGCTAACCACTGCACCTCCATGCCCACATTAGAAACTCTCTGAAAGGATTCTCAGAATGTGTGTGGATACCAGCCCAGACCTGTGAGCTGCACTGGCACTTATAAAATCCTCATATTTAGAAATAGAAGTAGTTTGAGTGACTGTGTCCAGTCAGCTGACTGTGCTATAGGGGCACACCTGTAGAGTTTTGACACATCTCAGTTATAAGTAGATCCGACCACACTTTCTACATTAGCACAGATTATTATCAGCTGTTAGAAAGTAGCACTGCCCACACAAATATCTATACTTTTAATTCATACTTTTAATTTATTTTAACCCTAAAATTTATAAATTTGGGGTTTTAATTTATAATTGGAGCTTATGTATGACACCTCAGTAGAAAATGAACTCTGCTCACCTAAAGCTTTGAAGACTTCAGGACCTGCAAACTTCCCATCGAAGAAGACAGTGTTGTTCTGCGAGTCAAACACTCGGCACATTCGTAGAAAGACGACCTCCAGAGAGCCTGGCAGAGAAAACGAGGAGATGCTGAGGACACAAACGGAGAGGAAAGGCTCCTCCAGCTGAAAACACTCGGCGCATTAAATCGACTTGTTGGGATTTCCTTATCTGGATTATTGAGATGTCGCTGTTGTGCTTTTCACAAGTTTAAAAAAAAACCTAATTGAAAATGAATCCAATCTGTGCTCTCACCAGCTTTCAGCAGTACGATCTGGTCATTCTGGCACAGATCCATGAAGCCGTCGATGCGTTTAGCGAACTCCACCACATATTGAATGGCCTCTGTGATCTTCACAGCACAGAGCTGCCACATCACCTCCTGAGGCTGCGCACACCAGAGCAGCAAGAGTTTAACAAGCTCAACAAAAGAGAATTAAGAATTTGTCAAAGTGGAACATCTAACCGTCTCTAGAAAATATAAACGGGCTTAAAATAAAAAAAATATTACTGGAGCAAAGTATTACTGCTTCCCCTAGATATAGGTCAAAGAATCCAGTTCAGATGTGTTTTGGATGTTTTCTGCGTGGAGTTAAGAACATGCTAAATGATTTTATATCTAAAGGGAGCGCAGCAGGATTCTCCAGGGGGACCTAAATAAAGGTACTGAGGAGAGAAATGGATAAACTACCCCGCTTATCCTGCTGCCACCATCACCTGACGCTAGGCTTTTGGCTTTACGGATTCATGGGTGGACATATTTAAGCACACCTTGCTCTGGTAGCTTTCCACCTCATCTTGAAGGAAGCTCTGCCAGCTCATCTGCTGCAGCTCCTCCCTGAGGTACTGACATGTCTCCAGGTGAGACTTGGAGACGATCTGGGCCAAGTAATCTGAAAGAAAGCAAACGCAGTAGCTGAACGTAAAGCTGCTCACGAGTTTTAGGCCTACTCGGATTCCTGCAAAGTCACGGGAGACTCGAGTGTGAGAGACAACAAGTCTAAAAGAAAAGTCTGGAAACCTGTAAACAAGACACGATCAACCTCTGACAAGGTCGAGTTTTACATTTCTCACTCAGAAAGGACTTTTGGTTTTTAGAGTTTACAAATATACCAACACGATGAGGAAGAACTCGAGCCTCTTTTCCATTAGCACCTCCTCATTTCAACTCGCATGGACTCTAATTTTGGTCCTTTTCCATTATGATTGAAATACCACCTCACTGTGGGTGGGGTTGTTACAGCAAGGCCCGTGACATCATCATAACACAAGGTGATGGTATACCTGCTGCTCAGCTGTTGTCAGACTCTGGGTAAAGGAAGTTTGTATGCAGCCACTTCCCTTGTTGGTGGGTTTGATTCTTGTGAAGGAGTGGCTCTCATGACTACAGTGATGTCACTGGCTGGCCAATCAGCAGTATGCACCCTGTTGAAGGCTCCAAAAAAGTACCCTGTACCAGGTATTACCGCCTAATGGAAAACCCTAAAAGCCGAGTTGAGCAGAGTAGGTAACAGATGCGTGACGGAAACAGAATTCCAGCAAAAAGGAATTTTACGCTTTGACTGGAGGAAATTTTCAGTCAAAAGACCAGGCACCATCTCTGAGTGACTGAATTCAAAATCCTGCTCCTCACATACAAGGTCTTAAATAATCAGGCCCCATCTTATCTTAATGACCTTGTAGTACCATATCACCCTATTAGAGCACTTCGCTCCCGCTCTGCAGGCCTACTTGTTGTTCCTAGAGTATTTAAAAGTAGAATGGGAGGGAGAGCCTTCAGTTTTCAGGCCCCTCTTCTGTGGAACCAGCTTCCAGTTTGGATTCAGGAGACAGACACTATCTCTACTTTCAAGATCAAACTTCAAACTTTCCTTTTTGCTAAAGCATATAGTTAGGGCTGGACCAGGTGACCCTGAATCCTCCCTTAGTTATGCTGCAATAGATGTAGGCTGCCGGGGGATACCCATGATGCATTGAGTTTTTCCTTTCCAGTCACTTTTCTCACTCACTATGTGTTAACAGACCTCTCTGCATTGAATCATATCTGTTATTAATCTCTGTCTCTCTTCCACAGCATGTCTTTATCCTGTCTTCCTTCTCTCACCCCAACCAATCACAGCAGATGGCCCCGCCCCTCCCTGAGCCTGGTTCTGCCGGAGGTTTCTTCCTGTTAAAAGGGAGTTTTTCCTTCCCACTGTCGCCAAAGTGCTTGCTCATAGGGGGTCATATGATTGTTGGGTTTTTCTCTGTATCTATGAAGCGCCTTGAGGCGACTTTTGTTGTGATTTGGCGCTATATAAATAAAATTGAATTGAAATGAATTGAATTGAGTGCAGCTCCCAGTTTTCCTTAATTCCATGGGTGGCAGGAGCATAAACAAATGCGCTGTAGCGAGGCGCACAATAACTTTAAGAAGCTGTCACGTCCAATATTTTACATCAGATTAGTCTCAATATTGGATCCTAGCAAGTGCCATTGCTCTGATATGTTGCCTTGTCAAGCGGCCTCAGACAGTGTGCTTCGAAAAGGAAACCTCGCCCAGCAGCATAACTAGGCTCAGGTTTGGGTTTCATTTTAACCACATCGCACGAAGCATGAGAGTGTGAAAGGGGTGAAAATTCTATAAAAAGGTGAGACTGTCACCAAAAACCAACCCTACTCCCAGACCAGTGGTTCTCTCGGGGCAGGAAGAAACATTTTCACCCCCATCTAAACAAACAATGACAGAAAAGCCAAGCTGCAACTTTATTTACATAATAAACTCATTCACAATGAATCTTTCAGTCATTTCTGTTTTAAATAAACAACTTTTATTTCAAACAACTATTTGTAACTTTTGTCACTAGACCAGCGGTCCCCAACCCCCGGGTCATGGACCGGTACCAGTCCGTGAGTCGTTTGGTACCGGGAAGCGAGAGTTGAGGCTCAGGTGTGAAATTGATGGTTTTCAGGGTTTTTATCGTTAACTGGGGTTCCCTGGGTCTTTCCCATGTTGTAGTTGTGTCTTATTTTGAAATAAATATTTATGCATTACCATAGCGACCAGCGAGCATTAAGGGGCAGAGAGGAGGATGTTACTCTCAGTGTTGTTGGTGCATCTCAGGAGGACGCTGCTAATAAAGATACACAATTACACAGAGAATTTGCATTTATTATTATATTTACAAAACACCACAGTTTTTGTCTCGGTCGTATCATTTTATTTTGTTGTATTTATCTGCGACACCTTAATAGCCAGTCCATGAAAACAGTGTCTGACATTAAACCGATCTGTGGATTTTAGGTTGGGGACCGCTGCACTCGACTGCTTCATTCGTCTGCAGCAGCACATCTTCAAAAAAGCAACCAGAACGTGAACGCCAAACATGGAAAACTAAAGTCCAGTCTTAGTCTTATAAAAAAGAAATCTAGAAACTTGTGAACAGAGATGATTTTTAGTGAGAGTTTAATATTATTCACTGTTAGTGGCTGCAGTCAGCTTGTGTTTGACTGCAGAGCTGTGGCGGGGCGTGGTCTGCAGCGTGGCTGCAGGGGAGGCGGACCCACCTGAGCGGCATCCCCAATCACGCCTCGCCGGCTTAAAACAGAATGAACTGGGTGATGATGATGATGATGATGATGATGATGATGATGATGATGATGATGATGATGATGATGATGATGATGATGATGATGATGATGATGATGATGATGATGATGATGATGATGATGATGATGATGATGATGATGATGATGATGATGCTGCTGCTGCGATCATGGCTCAAGAGTTGGGAGTTCGCCTTGTAATCGGAAGGTTGCCGGTTCGAGCCCTGGCTTGGTCAGTCTCGGTCGTTGTGTCCTTGGGCAAGACACTTCACCCGTTATCTACTGGTGGCGGTCAGAGGGCCCGGTGGCGCCAGTGTCCGGCAGCCTCGCCTCTGTCAGTGCGCCCCAGGGTGGCTGTGGCTACAATGTAGCTGCCATCACCAGTGTGTGAATTGGTGGATGACTGGATATGTAAAGCGCTTTGGAGTCCTTAGGGACTAGTAAGGTGCTATATAAATACAGGCCATTTACCATTTTACCATGATGATGATGATGACGTGTGTATGCTGTAGCCGCGTGTGTAAGTTGTGTAAGTGTAAGTCGCAATAAAGAAGTGCGAACACGTGGTCACTCGTGCCCTAGTCCTGGGTTTCAGCACCACTGCAAACGATGCACGACAGACCCGACCACATGTTCGCACTTTTCACTACACTTCTTTATTGCGGCTGTCAACTTACGCACGCGGATGCGCATATTATTAACGTAACTGCCACGAATTTCTTTGTTCCACCGTAAACATGATTCGATGTTAAACATTAGTTCTGCATGACTTGTCTGCCAGGTAACTTGTGCCCCACCTGTCAGAGCGGCACACACTTTGAGAACCACTGAGATAACATGAAGAGTGAAACTGTTTATGATATCAGCCCAGCCCGTCTTTAACTGTGACCAAAATGAAGGCCGGTCCATGTATAAGTGATGATAATTCCAATCGTAAACCTCCTTCTACATCAAGCCAACACTAATATCCTGAACTCCCAGCTGTATGTTGAACTTTTTACTGTAAAATCGAAAACTGTTGACAAAATGTTTGTGAATGCAGCTCAAACCCAGAATAAACACACGTACAGACTGTCCCGCTGCGCTGTTGCTTATCGTAAGCACAAATAAAACAACACTAGAAACCAAAACAACTCAATACATGCTAAAAAAAAAACAGTCACATAACAAAGACTCACACTGGATGAGGGTGGGGGTATTACAATAAAGAGTGAATCACAAAATCTCCCAGGACCAAAGAAAAAAAATGATTTCCCCCAACGAGCGCCCTGCCACGTCCCAATTGGCCCTAATTAACAGACAGCTAATTACCACACAGAGATTTTAATGAGCTCTGAAGATGAGTTTCCAACCTCCTGCTATTTTAAACCACCTTTCTGTCTCCGTTTGCCCCTCACTTCTCTCTCTCTCTCTCTCTGTCTGACTCCCTTTGTAGCCTCTCGTTCCATCTCTCCCCTTCTTTTCTTTTTGCTTCACCTATTTCAAGATATTTCCTCATCTTTGTGTAGCTGCCGACAACATTCGACCAAATGATGAGTCTTTTTATTACTGTATTTATTTTGTCTTGTTCTCAGCACTGCACAGTCAGAGGTGGAGGACCGTAATGGAAATAAACATGAAACTGAATCTCCAGCTGCTGAGCAGCTTTGCAGGATTAAAACAATGCAAATAACTCCTCTCCACTTCTTTTCAGGTGTGCCCTTCGTCTGATAAAGTGGGTTTTGATATTGGTAAAAATCATACATGTCATGCACCAGTCTACCACACGTAGACCTCCTCATACAGTAACACACTTCCTCTAGATCCACAAAGTGCAACTCCTAACCTTCTCCATCAGCAAAGCAAACATGGTTAAAAGGGGGTGATTTAGCTTCAACAACTCCTCCCACATCTTTGAGGTCCGCTCCACACCGCCACACATACGTCACCTGGTTCAACTGCCTTTCCACTTCCTTCTTCTTCTTTCTTCCACCTACACTTCCTGATTCACTAACTGCCCTCCATCCATCCTCCACTGTCTTCCATCAGCTCCGTTCATCTTCTCAACACTCCCTCTTGACTCTTTGGTACATTTCCATCTCCTTGCTTAATCATCCCAACCTGCTGCACAACCTTTCCAGCTCCATCTCATGAAAAAGACATCGATACAAGTCCTGTGCTCCTTCCTTGGTGTGTTGCCTCCTGTTTTTTTGCTATACGTAACAGACAATTGACGATATTTTTCAGGTACAGAGTTTGTTTGAATTTGTTCTCTAAATGTTTATTTTTACGTAAGTTTCAGTGTTTTTAATTATTTTAATCTGGAGGAACACAAACTGACTGACAGCTGACCTAAAAATAGGAAGAAATTATGGTTTGATTGTATTTATGTAAAGCATGTTTGTTGACGATTACCCCGTCCATCCTTCGATAGGTGGACAACTCGGTGCCTACTGAGCCACATCGATGACTTTAATGGAGAAGCCAGACAAGTTTAAGTAAAGGAAGCAGGTCTGAAAGGAGCTAAAGAGGCAGGTTACAGACAAACTCCAGTAAAATGTGCACAAACATCTCGCTCTCCTGAGTCCTCCACTCACCGAGCTCAGCCATGGGCACCGTGGGTGGCACGTCTCTGTTGCTGAAGGAGCAATATGGAAAAAAGCCGTTACTGGATCCATAGTCGCACAGGGGCTCCGGTTTGATGCCATTAATATCAAGTCCGGATTGATCCGGAGACGGCTGGATATCCAAGTAGAACCCCCCACCACCTCCTTCCCCTCCTCCTGCAGAGTCTCCCTGTTTGTGGAGGAAAAGATTGACGTAGAAAACACAGGAAATATCGTTGAGTTTATCAACTGTCCTGAAAATAGAGACAACAAACCTTAGATGACAAAGATCCGCCTTCAGGCGAGTTCTGTTCCACGTAGTGCCCCCCCTCATCAGGTAGCTCTGTGAGGCCGGTGGAGGACAGGGTGTAGTGAGAGGACAGCGACTCGGACTCGACTGGACTCGGGCTGCCGAGGCTGGGATGGGACAAGAGGTTGTGACCTTGTTGCTGCTGCTGCTGGAGGCGGTGCTTCTGCACCTCCGCGTACAGACTGTCCCGCTGCTTCTTAGACATGCGACCAAACTTTACAGCTGAGGAGAGAAGGAAAGGATTTCAGTTAGCCACCTGACAGAGAATGAAGACCTGGAAACAATGAAACAAAAACGTGCTGATTTCTGTGACAGTTCAGCCAAAGTGAAAGCTAGCCGTTATGGTTTCAGAGGCGGAGCACTCATTCGCTTAACCCTTTAAAACCGGTCAGAGCGGGCACGCTCCGTTTTGCGCAACTACTTTTAAATCCTTGTAGCACTGCAACCACGTGAGCTAGCGCAATAATGTTTTTTGCATATGAAAACGGAGGAGTTGTACTTACATCTTATTCCATCAGCTTGTCCTAGGTCACAGTTTCCTTCCACATATAGCTTTGCGAAAATTGCAAAGAAAGCGCTTGCAGCAACAAAAACATAATATTCCAGAAACACGCTTTGCCAATCCGATCAGCTGTTCCTAACACTTCCTACGTTGGAATAGACGTCAGCGCGAACTATCGCATGTCCGCCATTACCTGACCGAAACCGGAAGTGACGTCATTTTCGCGGAAATGTAGTTTTTTTTCTTTCTGTGTCGTTTCTGGGATGCTTAGGACTCATATTGCACTGCTGGAAATAGTTTATTTTGATGCATATGCTGCTTTTTTGCAAATTTGCATTATAATATTTATTTTCGTTTTTCCTGCAGTATATAAAAATTGGTGTATTTCAAAAATAAAACTATGAAGACACTTAAAATAAATTTCCTGTGGTGGGAAACTATTTTGTGCACAACTTGAAATGCTCCCAAAAATGGCTCCACAGCATGTAAAAATATAATATAAGCTCTGGTGGACTTGGTTCTATGGTAGGTCTTAAAGGGTTAACAAGACTCACCACCAGTGTTCAAGAAGAGCTGACACTGATTAGCCTCCTTATCTGCCTTCATACTAGATCACCAAGCTGACAGAAACGTAGGATTTCATACATTTCACCCATTACAATCCAGCAGAGACCTCGTGAGAGCAAGTCAGTCCCAACAGACGCCCATGTTAACTGTGGATAGCGTCAGCCTTGAGTAATATTCTAGATGGGATTGTTTGAAATTTCTCATTCACCTAAATATTGAAGTTAGGGGCGTGGCATCTTTGATCGAACAGCCGTCTTCAAATCTACACCTTTATGCTGCAGACATGAGTCCAACATTACAGAACATCTCATTGTAGAAAACAGAAAGAAATTACACAGACACTGAAACTATATCATATCCTACACTGGTTCATATGCAGTGCTTTTCTAGTCTAAAACAAAAGTTTTTTCATGTAATAACAACATAAAAAATCTATATGATATCAAATTAGGGATGCACTGATACCAATATTGGTATCAGGCCGGTACGGTATAACGTGTGTGTACTCATACTTGTAAAAGTTAACCGATACCAACTTATTTCATGAGTCAGAGGGTGGCTTGTCATTTCTGTTGTAATTTTTTAGATTGGCCGCTGGGGGGACATGTCGTGCTAAACAAGAGCAGGGTTAGGCGAGTGAGGCTGGCGGGTCCAGATAAAAAAAACAAACTGGAGGCTGCTGTAGCTAGGCTAAACAAAAGGTCAGCCCTGTGGACTTACCTATAATATGTGAAGATGACAGAAGCAAGGCCGGTAAGGTGTCCAGGGGAGGGAATCGTTCAATACAAGCAGTTTAATAAAAGATCTGAGGACACATCATGCACCGAGTTCGCTAAGGCTAATGCAAGACCAGAACAGCCAACTTTAACTCGGGTTTTGGAAAAGCAACGATTTATTGATTTTATTCCAAACAGAAGTGTTTATTTATTATTCTGAAAGCTGGAGACAGAGCCAATTAGTTCACTGATATTTTGTTGAATTACAATGTGGACACTTGTAATTCAATAATTTAACAGAAGTGCTTATTTTTCACTTGAAACTTTATTTTTGTGGTCATTTTTATTATTATTTTAGACAATAAAATAAAACTGTCTTCCAATTCATTGCATTTTTTTTGTGTGTGTGTAGTAGAAGTATTGGTAAGTACTCAGATCCAAGTATCGGTATAGTATAGGTTTGAAAAATTTGGTATCGTTGTATCCCTATATCAAATATATATTTTTCATTTACATTTTATGAATTCACTGGATCAGAGTCAGGGTTAGGGTTGACATACACATACAGCACACGGCTGTTGTACTTCAGGGTGATTCTGGACACAGAGGTGGGTTCGATATGTTCGTAACGTGTAGATCTGCTGTGCATGTGTTTGCCTCACCGTCTCGGGACATGCCCACAGTGAGACATTTCTGCAGACGGCAGTGCTGGCAGCGGTTTCGGCTCGTTCGGTCGATCAGACAGTTTTTCTGGCGAGGACACGAGTAGGTGGCGTTACTCTGCTGACTACGCCTGAAGAAACCCTGAGAGAGCACGAAAGAGTTCTATTAAAATCATTGTTTTCATACCAAAATATCTCTATGATTGATCACTGAAACAACAGTCAAGCCTTCATGTTTGTGCTCATGTTGGAGATCATAGAGGCAAAGGATGAAATGTGCGTCACTGTGAGACCTTCCCCCAGTATAAAAACATCAAATCTGGTTACTCTTTGCTTTACAATCTTTTGGCATCTTCAGTGCACTCATGGAGCTACAATTCAAAATGGATTTCCTGAAGCATGCACAGCCCCACTATCACTTACCGTTAGGGATGGGTACCGGTATCCAGTGCCATCATGGCACCGGTTCTGACATAAACGGTAGTTACCAGACCGAAAAGCAGCGCACATTTCGGTGCTTTTTTTGTCATACACTTTGGATTCTAGCCAATCATTTTACCTTTCCAAGGATAGTAGGCGGGCCCAGGTACATACGTTCTTTTAGAGCAGAGCTACAGTTTAAAAATGCCCAAGGCGAAGCGGTCAAAAGTCTGGCTGTACTTCACAGCAAAAGATGCAAACTCAGCAGCCTGCAACAAGTGCTTTAAGCTGATACTGTGATACTGTCAAAGGAGGAAACACCTCAAATCTGATGAAACACCTGGCGTTTTTTTAAAAGCCGAGAAATGCGCCGTATTTGATAGCTTGCTGCGAGACCTCACACTGTGCACATCTACTGCGGGTGTGGTGCCTGTTATCGGACCCGGAGTTAGCAACATCCCCCAAAAACCCAAAGAATAGAGTCCTGGCCCCTAGCCCTGCCAGTGTAGCAGAAATGATGACGGATGATGATGCAGCAGCAGCCGTTCTTCTCTGGGCGAGTAGCTTAATGTTGTTCGTGTGTAATTTACGTTGAGTAGGCTAACCACGTTATTACATTAATGCATGTAAGGTGAACTAGCAAACACCGTCGTAGTTACATGCGGCTGTCTTCTTGTTTGATGGCAGATACTCCCTTCACCCTGGCCAAAAAGGCTAAAATGACCAAAGAAAAAGTGGAAAACAGTTAAACATGAGAGGTTTTTGGACAAAGTTTGTGTTTTTTCCCCCCCATTGATTAAGCACTGCTTCCAGCCAAGAGTAATGCAATAAATCCCCCATAGCTGCAGAAAAGGCTAACATTGTTATCTTTTTACAAAAAAACAGCTGAACATGAGAGGTTTTTGGACAAAGTTTGTGTTTTTCATTCTTTAAGCACCAGTTCAGCACCGTTTAAGCACCGGCACCGTTTCAAAAGTACCGGTTTGGTACTGGTATCGGATAAAACCTAAACAATACCCATCCCTACTTACCATTTAATTTCTTCATGTGACAGTTTTCATTTCTATTGTAATTCTTACTGGAAATAAAACATACTGAAAAACATACATAAAATCAAGTCTTTCACAAACACGTGTACTGAATGACAAAAATATTCTTCATAACAAAAAGTAATAAGAAAAAATTCAATTTGAGAAAAAGAAACTGTTTTTTTTTTTTTTTTTTTTTTTTTTTACATTTTTCTGCAATGATAAACTAATCCAGACTGCAATGACCAAAGAGACAAATGCTTCAGACTATCATCAGAGTCTGGGGGACTGTCTGGGGTCCCGGGGGTTGTCTTGTGTTGCACTCTGGAGCCCAGAGCACAACGCAAATGTGACTTCCACACAAGGACTGGAGCTACTGTGAGATTTTGTAGAAAAATAAAATAGAACAAAACTAACTAACCTACCAGCATAAAAACTGAACTAAATTACAGGCCTCTAAACTGCCTCCCTAGGACTGCTTTTTAGTATTTACAATATAGTTAGAATATTTGCAATATGTACAAAGTTACTAATCTAACATTCCTAGACTTAAAACACTTGTTCACACAACACTACATTTCACTCTCTGAAACATACACAGAGCACGGTCTGGTTGAAATATGGAAGTATGTGAAGCCAAGGCGGTCTCATCAGTCTCCAATCATATTAAGAGCCACGGCTCCTCTTCATCAAAGCCAGTTACCTTATCAAAACTCAGCTTAAAGTTGCCGCTTCCAGGCTCCAACTAATGGCCACTGGTTGGTTTAGAGTCATCCTAATCCTAACCCTATTTTTTAAATTCATCTTTAATATTAATTTGTTGTTTTTTCAACCCTATGCTTTCTTTTTTTTAAAAAAAGCATAGGATTAGGCTTTGGAGCTGGAACTGGAGCTGAGGTTGGGGTTGACATCATCACTGATGATGACGATATCTTGGCCAAGACATCCAAGTGAGACAATTGTTAGAGAAGTGTGGGGACGGCCCCTTCCTGTTCCAACATGACTGTGTACAAGTACACAAAGCAAGATCCATGAAGACATGAATGAAGAAGAACTTGACTGGCCTGCACAGAGTCCTGACCTCAACTTTTGGGATGAGCGCAGACTGTGAGCCAGGCCTTGTCATGCTACATCAGTGTCTAACCTGATGTAGCATTCCTCCTTTCGATTCCGGAAGAATGTTCAAAAATTCCCATAAACACTCCTAACCATGGTGGAAAGCCTTTCCAGAAGAGTTGAAGCTGTTACAGCTGCAAAGGACGAGGCACATCCCGTTAAACCCTCTGGGTTAAGAAATAAATGTCACTGTGTGAAGGCAGATGAGCAAATGCTTCACAATATAGTGTTCATTGGATGTCCAACAACAGTAACAACAACAAACAAACCGTATCCACCCGTGTACCTCTGTATGAGCCATTTTACAGAGTAATGGCAGACTGGCCTATTAGCATATACAGAGACATTGGTAAACCAAGGAGTGCAAAGGCTATCAGATGACAAACACATGAAAGTTATTTCTGCTAGCTTCAGTTTGCTTGTCAGCAGCTCACTCTCACAAGCAGTCAGTGAATATCTAACAGGCAATGCAGAAATGTGAATGTAATCACAAGGCAAAGAATGGAGACCATGTGCCATGTAGAGCACAAAGGAGCTGTTAACTGTTTATGAACCTGATGGGGAAAAAAGCAGAATTTCATTGTATATGCACGATGACAATAAAGGCCTATTCTATTCTATTCTTTTCTATTCTATTGCATTTTACCTCAAGAAATGTGGGAACCACATAAAACATGTGTGAGAATGCTTTAGAGATGTCAACATTACATTCAGCACCATGTAGTGAAAAGGAAACGTTCACAGCACTTTGAAAGTGTGAAGAAATACATGAAGCAAACTGGGGTTCAGCCCACGATCACCATGTCCCCGGTACGTTTATAGTACCTGTTCACGTTTCCTGATCACACTAGATTACACGCTCCTCCGTGAATCGCAACCTTATCGTGGTGGAGGGGTTTGTGTGTCCCAGGGATCCCAGGGGCTATGTTGTCTGGGGGCTTTTGCCCCCTGGTAGGGTCTCCCATGGCAAATTGGTCCTGGGTGAGGGACCAGACAAAGAGCGATTCAGAAGACCCCTATGAAAAAAACACAGAGGGAACAGTTTACCCTGCCCGGGATAGGGTTACCGGGGCCCCGCCCTGGAGCCAGGCCCGGGGAGGGTGCCCGAGGGCGAGCGTCTGGTGGCCGGGCCTTAGTCCATGGGGCCCGGCCGGGCACAGCCCGAAGAGGAGACATGGGCCCATCCTCCCGCAGGCCCACCACCCGCAGGAGGCGCCATAGGGGTCGGGTGCATTGTGTGCCGGGTGGCGGCCAGGAGCGGAGGCCCTGGCGGACTGACCCCCGGCTGCCAAGACTGGCAATAGGGACATGGAATGTCACCTCTCTGGTGGGGAAGGAGCCTGAGTTAGTGCGTGAGGTTGAGAGGTACCGGCTAGATATAGTCGGGCTCACCTCTACGCACGGCTTGGGCTCTGGAACCAGTCTCCTGGAGAGGGGCTGGACTCTGTCTCAGTCTGGAGTTGCCCCTGGTGAGAGGCGGCGGGCTGGGGTGGGTATTTTAATATCCCCTCGGCTTGCTGCCGGTACGTTGGGGTTTTTCCCGGTGGACGAGAGGGTTTGTTCCCTGCGCCTTAGGGTCGGGGAACGGGTCCTGACTGTCATCTGCGCTTATGCGCCGAGTGGCAGTTCGGAGTACCCAGCCTTCTTAGAGTCCCTGGGGGGGGTGCTGGAAGGTGCTCCACCTGGAGACTCTGTTGTCCTGCTGGGAGACTTCAATGCTCACGTGGGTAACGACAGCGAGACCTGGAGGGGCGTGATTGGGAGGAACGGCCTCCCTGATCTGAACCCGAGCGGTGCTTTGTTATTGGACTTCTGTGCTAATCACAGTTTGGCCATAACGAACACCTTGTTCGAACATAAGAGTGTCCATAAGTGCACGTGGCACCAGGACGCTCTAGGCCGTAGGTCGATGATCGATTTTGTAATCGTATCACCAGACCTGCGACCATATGTTCTGGACACTCGGGTAAAGAGAGGGGCTGAGCTGTCAACTGATCACCACCTGGTGGTGAGTTGGATCAGGTGGCGGGGGAGGACGCTGGACAGACCTGGTGCACCTAAACGTGTAGTGAGGGTGTGCTGGGAACGACTAGCAGAGGCCCCAGTCCGCGAGATCTTCAACGCACACCTCCGGCAGAGCTTCAACAGCATTCCGAGGGAGGCGGGGGACATCGAGTCCGAATGGACCATGTTCAGCGCCTCCATTGCCGAAGCTGCTGCATTGAGCTGCGGCCGCAAGGTGGTTGGTGCCTGCCGTGGTGGTAATCCCCGAACCAAATGGTGGACACCAGAGGTGAAGGGAGCCACCAGGCTGAAGAAGGAGTCCTATCGGGCTTGGTTAGCCTGTGGGACTCCGGAGGCAGCCGACAGGTATCGACAGGCCAAGCGGAATGCGGCTCGGGCAGTGGCTGAAGCAAAAACTCGGGTGTGGGAGGAGTTCGGAGAGGCCATGGAAAAAGACTTTCGGACTGCCTCGAAGAGGTTCTGGCAAACCGTCAGGCGTCTCAGGAGGGGAAAGCGGTGCTCTACCTGCACTGTGTATAGTGCTGGCGGAGCGCTGCTGACGTCGACTGAGAAAATTGTCAGGCGGTGGAAGGAATACTTCGAGGACCTCCTTAATCCCACTGACACGTCTTCCAAGGAGGAAGCAGAGTCTGGGGATGAGGGGAATGACCCGCCAATTTCTGGGGGCGAGGTCACTGAGGCAGTTAAACAACTCCTTGGTGGCAGAGCCCCTGGTGTTGATGAGGTCCGCCCCGAGTTCCTGAAGGCTCTGGACGTTGTAGGGCTGTCCTGGCTGACACGCCTCTGCAATGTTGCGTGGAGATCAGGGGCAGTACCCGTGGATTGGCAGACCGGGGTGGTGGTCCCCATCTTTAAGAAGGGGGACCGGAGGGTGTGTTCCAACTACAGGGGGATCACACTCCTCAGCCTCCCCGGGAAAGTCTATGCCAGGGTGCTGGAAAGGAGAGTTCGTCCGCTAGTCGAACCTCTGATACAGGAGGAACAATGCGGTTTTCGTCCTGGTCGCGGAACACTGGACCAGCTCTTCATCCTCTCGAGGATACTTGAGGGTGCATGGGAGTTTGCCCAACCAGTCTACATGTGTTTTGTGGACTTGGAGAAGGCATTCGACCGTGTCCCTCGGGGTGTCCTGTGGGAGGTGTTGCGGGAGTATGGGGTGTCTGGCCCATTGCTACGGGCCATTCGATCCCTAAACAACCGTTGCAAGAGCTTGGTTCGCATTGCCGGCAATAAGTCGGACTCGTTCCCGGTGGGTGATGGGCTCCGCCAGGGCTGCCCTTTGTCACCGGTTCTGTTCATAATTTTTATGGACAGGATTTCTAGGCGCAGCCAAGTGGCGGAGGGCTTTCGCTTTGGTGGCCTCAGGATCTCATCTCTGATCTTTGCGGATGATGTGGTTCTGTTGGCTTCATCGGGTGAGGGCCTCCAGCTCGCACTGGAGCGGTTCGCAGCCGAGTGTGACGCAGCGGGAATGAGGATCAGCACCTCCAAATCTGAGGCCATGGTTCTCAGCCGGAAAAGGGTGGAGTGCCCACTCCGGGTCGGGGATGAGGTCCTGCCCCAAGTGGAGGAGTTCAAGTATCTCGGGGTCTTGTTCGCGAGTGATGGGAGAAGGGAGCCGGAGATCGACAGACGGATTGGGGCTGCAGCTGCAGTAATGCAGACGCTGCACCGGTCCGTCGTGGTGAAGAGGGAGCTGAGTGTAAAAGCGAAGCTCTCAATTTACCGGTCGATCTACGTCCCTACCCTCACCTATGGCCACGAGCTGTGGGTAGTGACCGAAAGGACGAGATCGCGGATACAAGCGGCGGAAATGAGCTTCCTCCGAAGGGTGGCTGGCATCTCCCTTAGAGATAGGGTGAGAAGTTCGGCCATCCGGGAGGGGCTCAGAGTAGAGCCGCTGCTGCTCCACATCGAAAGGAGCCAGCTGAGGTGGTTTGGGCATCTGGTAAGGATGCCCCCTGGGCGCCTCCTGGGTGAGGTGTTCCAGGCATGTCCCACCGGGAGGAGGCCCCGGGGCAGACCCAGGACACGCTGGAGAGATTATATCTCTCGGCTGGCCTGGGAACGCCTTGGTGTTCCCCCGGATGAGCTGGAGGAGGTGGCTGGGGAGAGGGAGGTCTGGGCCTCTTTGCTTAGGCTGCTGCCCCCGCGACCCGGCCCCGGATAAAGCGGATGAAGATGGATGGATGGACTAGATTATAGATGCAGCACAGATGGCCTATAACCCTTCTTCTCATAGAGCCACTATAGCCTGTATCGATCTGAATGGAAATGCATCAAAATTATAAAATATAAAAATGTCTGTAATTCAAATTATAGTTAAATTAACAAATGGTGCCATTCTGTGTCAAGCTCAAGGGAACAGTAGTAACTTTAAAGGGAAAACATTGATTTCTCTCAGATGACATTATGTAATAACATTATGTCATATTAGCAGCAGATCATTTACATCTAACGTGCGACTTAGTGCAGATGTTGTGGTTTGTTTGGAGGCTGCTTCAGCTGCATGCTGGCTGTGAAATAAGCCTCCAGCTGTCACATCAGCAGCTGCTGTGGCTGAATACACCTGCCTGTTCACAGAACCGCTCTCATCAGGTAGAATATGGTTTAGAGCCCGATGCTCGTGACTGATGTTTCAGACCAAATTCTGTACGAAACATACAAACGTGCCTGAAGAGGTATGGGTAGAAAATCATATTGCAATACGTGTAAATACTTTAAACTCAAATGATCAACTACATCGTCAGTGAAAGCTGGTTTAACACCACAATAAATGCACTGGTGAGCTGTGCCACATAAAAACGCCAGCGATGGATGATTGCAGAGGACTTTTCCTGGTTAAAGAAAAAAAGACAAAATACGGAGGGTTCAAAGTGCAAACTATTCTCAAACATTAATTGTTGCACAGATGTAACCAAAGATCAGTCTGTGATTGAACGACTTGGAAAGGCTTAGCAGGGACATGAAACATGAGCACCGGGGGCCAGAATCCAAACTGACTCATTGGATAACTTTGGACGATGTGAAGGAGGCCGTGCATTTTGGACCCTTTACTGTATTTTAGAGTTGGGTTTAACTGAGGTTATAACACGCTCAAATTGACTTTAGCAGACAACAGGAAGGAGGAGGAGCTTACCTTACAGCCTTCACAGGTGATGACGCCGTAGTGGATCCCTGATGATTTATCTCCACAAATCTTACAGGGGATTATTTCAATCTGAGCTGCAGCGGGAAAATAAACACAGTAGGTCACACACAGGACATCAGAACAGCTGATATATCACAGTTTGTCATGTAGGTTTCATCTATGTGCAAATAAAGGCGTTTTCCACTGGCCCCCACTTAACCGTCCAGCTGTCACTACACCTTGTTACATGCGGTATATGAATTGTTTAATTTCAAAGTTGTCCAGCTGTTACTATGTCGATGCCAGACACAATAACAACAAAATGTACCAGTGTGATTTACTGCCACAGTAACATCATGCAACCCCTGGGCATCAGGTCTAGTGCAGAACCGCATTTCTATGATACTGGAAGAAATTCAGGACAAAAAAATAGTCCCAATTAGCTTCATATGAAAGATTGTAAGACCTTAGCAAACACAAGCCTTAAGCTTCTGTGGTCACAGCTGGAGAAAAGAAAGAGGTGCCACCATTTACAAAAGCTAAAGGAGACTTTGAAAATCTCCATGTAAAATGCTGGAGTCGACTCATCTGTCCATCCAGGTGTAGAACAGTGCGCGCTCTCTGCAGTAATCAGGACAGCGTGCTTGGTAATCACTGTGCTGAGTAATCTGTGTTTGGTGGATGTAACTCTGTGACGTTAAAACAGTCTGTGTCAAACATTATTCAGCAAAATGTCTGCCTCTGTGTGATGATATTTTTATATTAACTCAATATCCTCTGGGACAAATCAAACAAACAGATTTTCTGAACATTTGTAATGTGTAGTCCGAACTATGATAATGTAGTTTAAACATTTCGTCTCACTCTGATGGGCTCAGCTGGATGTATTTGTGCCAAACACCAGCTGCTAACAAGGAAGTTACAGAGTTAGTTACAGAGCGCCCTCTGGAGGAGCTATGAAGGGTTGAAGGGTGTTTCTCTTGTCTGTTCTTTACTTCTTTCACTTACTGGCAATTTACCAATACAAAAATATTGGCAAATATTGTCTAATATCACTCAGGCTCCTGCCAAAATTAGCCCCTAATATTAGGTGAGGAGTTCTTAGGCATTTTACAGGTTACTGTAGAGAGCGGGCACATGCAGCACTGATTAAACTGTAGGAGCTCATCTTTCAGACAGCAGCACAGCTGAAAACTCACTCACTGCATGTATTTATACTCCCAGCACTTTGGAATAGAGTGACAGCTCAGCTCTGAGATGCTATTTTTAGCAGAGCAAAGTTATGTAAGTGAACAGTCACATTAGCACACACACACAAACACACACACGCAATCACAAGCTTTCTTCACGTAGAGACACAACAAACAAGACGCAGAGAAGAACCGCCTTTGTACAATTATTAGACTACAATTATAGAAGATGGAAACCATCAGGTTTGGTTTAAGTATTTTGATCAGCTTCTTCTTCACCCTGAATTTATTTGAAATAATAAAAAATACAGATTTATTTACTTATCATAAACCCCAAAATTAATAAAAGGCATAAAGAATGCCTCACTAGGTGAATGAAACTAGGAGTGCAAGAAACATTATTTTTATTATATTTCAATCAATTAAAAAAAACATGAATTCTTAATTGATATGTACAGTTTTGCATATTTACTGAGGCGACCTCTTCAAACGTCTTGTTTTGCTTGAACAACCCCATAATAGTCAGTTCAGTACAAAGAAACAAACACAAAAATGACCATAAAACAACATCAATATTAAAGCTGTTGCACATTTGTTAGTTCCTTCCAGTCGCACACGCGCACACACGACACCCAGCTTGTATGGCGTGACTTCACTCTGCTCCCTCCCTTTACACCTGTATGGCGCTGCAGTCTCTCGCCCCTCCCTTACAGAATGACTGACCACCTGACCCAGTGAATGAAGGGCTGCACGATCGCTGCTGAACACAGTCGACCACAGCGGGACTCAGATTAGGAAAATCTCCAACAACCCTCCTAAGCAGAAGCCACTCAGAGGACAAGTGGGGTTTGGACAGTTTGGTCATTTCCACAGAAAAAACAAAACAAAACAACAAAACAAAGACTCCATGCAAATACTTAAAATGCAAATGACACATTTTAATTTGTTAGTAGAAGAGTTTAAATGTATTTAAAATGATTTTATAATCTGCACGAGTGTGTATTCATTGATAAATGAGATTTATATCCTTTGTAAACCCAGCATGTATATGTAGGTTTTTCAATTTAAGCAATATAGAACAGAAAGCAGCACAGAAAGAACAGTGGTTATTTTTTAAAACCATTTTTACTTTAATGAAGTCCTACCATTAATTATTGCTTCAGTCTCTATGAGTCGACTACGCACTACAGACCTTTAGCCTGGCAGCGATTACTGAGAGGGACTAGAAAGAGAGAGCACATTTCTCCCACACTGCCTTCCTGTTAAATCCAGAATTCAAAATCCTGCTCCTCACATACAAGGTCTTAAATAATCAGGCCCCATCTTATCTTAATGACCTTGTAGTACCATATCACCCTATTAGAGCACTTCGCTCTCGCTCTGCAGGCCTACTTGTTGTTCCTAGAGTATTTAAAAGTAGAATGGGAGGCAGAGCCTTCAGTTTTCAGGCCCCTCTTCTGTGGAACCAACTTCCAGTTTGGATAAAGACTTTCCTTTTTGGTAAAGCATATCGTTCAGCTTATAGATCAGGTGACCCTGAATCCTCCCTTAATTATGGTACAATAGGCCCAGGCTGCTGGGGGATTCCCATGATGCACTGAGCCTTCCTTTTTCACTGACCATATGTTTCTACACCACTCTGTAATTAATTAAGAATCATTATTAATCCCTGGTTGTCCTCTGCAGCATGTCTTTTTGTCCCTCCCCTCAATACACAACTGGTCGTGGCAGATGGCCCCGCCCCTCCCCGCCCCGCCCCTCCCCTCCCTGAGCCTGGTTCTGCTGCAGGTTTCTTCCTGTTAAAAGGAAGTTTTTCCTTCCCACTGTCACCAAAATCCTTACTCACAGGGAGTTGTCTAATTTTGGGGGTTTCCCTATATTAGAGTAAGGTCTTTACAATATTAAGCGCCTTGAGGTGACTGTTGTTTTTGCTTTGGCGCTACATAAATCAAATTGATAACAGGCCAAATAAACAATGTGGTTAGGTTTGGGTTGATGCAGGTGGAATTGAAGGCTGACAGAGACAACAACTTCATTGCCCATCTAATGGTATTAAAACAGGGGTGAGACTTAATGTGTTCACACACATGTCATATTTCCTTTACTGTACTGCTAAGTCCACAGAGGTTTTGTCTTTCTACATACCTGGAAAGTGCTGGAAAGTTCTCAGTTATGTATTAAGACAACTTTTATGAGCAGCATTCATCCTTCATCATCTTTATACAAATCAAATCCAGCACAAACACAATCAGTGTGGTAAGGTCGCCATAGAAATGGACAATCTCAAAACCCACAGTTCAATGGATGGGCTTACCACCCATTGATCACACCCAATCACCAGCTTCAGCTCAGAGTGCATACAGCTGTCAGCGCTCCCCCGAACAGTACACCAACCACATGATTCTTAGAAGCCCAAAGTTAGTGCTTCTCAAGTCCTTGGAAATACACAGGAAGCCCTCAAACCAGATGTTATATGTGGTAAACTCAGCAGCTCATAAAGTAGTGGTTAGCGTGAGCAGACGCATCAGTGGAGTGTGAACAAGATGTTACTCTGTGACCACACGACACTGCAAGCTGTTTGTGCTTTTTAAGTGTTTAAAGTCCATCGAGACACTTTTGTAAAAAACAAAAACAAACACTTGTCATGTGACTCGCTGGTTTTAATAACTGAACTTAGCTACGTTTAGTCAGAGAGAGCTAACTCTACAGGAGGTATGATGTGCTTTCAAATATACATTTAGAAAACACATAACTCGAAGCACATAACAGGCTGGACCAGTGATCCTGATGAATATTCAGTCTGAATCACAGCTGAGCTAATTAATCATTTCCATCTTCACTTTTTCTAGATTAACACTACTCTGTCCATACAGCTGGGATTAGAGGCAAGTAGGACAAATTAAAAGCTAATTATTATAATGCTATGCAGAAGGGTTATTTTTTTTAACTTGCAGTACTGATTAAATGTTTAAAACATGTGGCAGCATTGCTAATAGCAAAATTAAATAAAGCACTGATAATATTTACAGGGTCAAATTTCACAGATAAAGGTTTTATAACAGATGTAACTCGCAATGCTGGGAAATATCATTGAGGGGAGTGCTACATGGGGATGGAAAAGGGCCAAACAGACCTGAAAGGGTATCACAACAGGTTACAGAAAACTCTCAAAGAAGAAGGAATAGTTGGACCGAATGTGTCACATCTGCATTTTCTGAGCCTCAGCTAAGGTTAAGCCTCGCAGTGTTCTACCTTATGTTCACATAGGAGACACTCATCTACATAAAAGTGTCTCCTATTCACACTGTGACTAGTTACCAGATACATGCTGCACAACTAATTTGGCTAACACTGCTCTTCGTTATTATTTGAGAATGCGACTGTTCGCTTATACTACCTATTTTTGCTTAATATCAACACCATTGATAACACTGATTATCTGCCATGATCATGTTAGCTGGCAAACCATGTTTGGCAAGCTAGCGAAGTCAGCTACACACTGAATGAATCAGAGCCTAATGGTGGCACGATTATATCTGAGTTACAATAAATGAGTACAGGTAATATAAGGGGTCAAAATGTGCCAAAATGTGACAACAGCTTAATGAAAAACCACCTGCATTACAAATGATGAACAAATGATGACTCGGACTGCAATATAACTGTCCACGAACATGTGCTCAAGGCTTTTTATTCAAGTCTACGTGATTTTTTTTCTTTGAGCCGAGTTCTACAAACAACTCAATTCAATTCAATGTTATTTATGCAGCGCCAAATCACAACAAAAGTCACCTCAAGGCGCTTTATATTGTACAGTATATCCTATAATAATACATACAGAGAAAAACCCAACAGTCATATGACTTGCTGTGAGCAAGTACTTTGGCGACAGTGGGAAGGAAAAACTCCCTTTTAACAGGAAGAAACCTCCGGCAGAACCAGGCTCAGGGAGGGGCGGGGCCATCTGCTGCGACCGGTTGGGGTGAGAGAAGGAAGACAGGATAAAGACATGCTGTGGAAGAGAGACAGAGATTAATAACAGATATGATTCAATGCAGAGAGGTCTATTAACACATAGTGACTGAGAAAGGTGACTGGAAAGGAAAAACTCAATGCATCATGGGAATCCCCGGCAGCCTACACCTATTGCAGCATAACTAAGGGAGGATTCAGGGTCACCTGGTCCAGCCCTAACTATATGCTTTAGCAAAAAGGAAAGTTTGAAGCCTAATCTTAAAAGTAGAGATAGTGTCTGTTAGGGGTGGGCGGTATAAACGATATAAATTTGGCCAACTGTAGAGACAATACCGCAATAGCGCATGTTGATGGTGTCATCAAGCTGCGCCTGTTTTGGTCGAAAGCATTGCAGCAGCTGCAAACAACATCATCTGCAAATTATGCCGGGCGACTGTAATAGCAAAGAGACGAAGCACTTTTGGAAGATGGGGAAAGCCAAAAACTGCGCTTCCTCCACTTCCGTACCATTGATTCATTAATGCTGAATTCTCTCGCAGCTGCTCTATTGCCATGTTGTTGCAGTATACTAATGACTAACCTCGTATTGTGGATGGATTATCTCAGTTGTTCTCCTGACTGAAGTTTGGTCTGTTTACAGCATCCTGCCATGCAATTGCATTTGTCCCTAACCACCAGAAACCCTCACATTAACTTTTATCGAGTGGAAAAAGGTTAGCGGCCATCCTTCAGCTTCACTGTGCTAATGTTATGCTAACGTAGCTGTTTTGCTAGCAATCACGTAGCACATCATTATATACCAGCTAGCTCAACTTCAGTAACCCTACAAATGTCACTGCTCTTTAGTTTTCCATCTTCATTTATGTTGGACGTGATAGCAGAGCTGTACTTTTTAATTTTTTCAGAAATCTCTCAGTCAGAACATGCTATATCATGTTTAGGTGGAAACTAGCGAACTAACTTCCTGCTAACTTCTAACTCTGTTACATTTAATAAATTCTGTTTTCATGGATACCTGGATGTTAAACTGAATTGTTACACCTGGTAAAGCAGCAACACTGATCATTTTATTAAAGATGAAAGAATTTAGACAGTTTGTAACTCTCAGTGATGCTGCAGTGTTCGTTTGGGACCTGAAGCAGACGGAGTTTTGGACCCAGATTACTCTGCGAGGCTCCTTGCTACTGCAGCCGTAATGCTCCAGCAATCCATCAAGCGGTGCGGCTTCATAGCTTAGCAAAGTGAGACTAAAACATTTTTGACAGATTTCTGCGCCCGTGTAATATATAAAATTGGTTCGAGGTCAGTGAGCACAACCAGAATTCACAGAAGGTGCATTGTCGATTTTTGAGAAAATTAAAGGAATTTAAGTGTGCCTTATACTGTGTAAAATACGTTATAGAGAAGAAAAGAATATATCACGATATATATTGTTACCGTACATGCTTCAAATTATACCGTGATATGGATTTTAGGCCATATCGCCTAGCACTAGTGTCTGTCTCCCGAATCCAAACTGGAAGCTGGTTCCACAGAAGAGGGGCCTGAAAACTGAAGGCTCTGCCTCCCATTCTACTTTTAAATACTCTAGGAACAACAAGTAGGCCTGCAGTGTGAGAGCGAAGTGCTCTAATAGGGTGATATGGTACTACAAGGTCATTAAGATAAGATGGGGCCTGATTGTTTAAGACCTTGTATGTGAGGAGCAGGATTTTGAATTCTGAATTTAACAGGGAGCCAATGAAGGGAAGCCAAAACAGGAGAAATCCGCTCTCTCTTTCTAGTCCCTGTTAGGACTCTTGCTGCAGCATTTTGGATTAACTGAAGGCTGTTCAGGGAGTTTTAGGACATCCTGATAATAATGAATTACAGTAGTCCAGCCTGCAAGTAATAAATGCATGAACTAGTTTTTCAGCGTCACTCTGAGACAGGATATTTCTAATTTTAGAGATGTTGCGCAAACTGAAGAAAGCAGTGGTCAAAGGAGCTTGCAAAGAAAAGCATCTGGACTTCTTTAAGTTTCACACTTTCACACTTTCACACAGTTTCACACCTTGGCTCAGGCGATTAGAGGATCATCAGGGGGTCCTTTTGTCCCTCTGTGGGGGGATACTTCCACTAGCTTTAAATCTGGGACTCCCCACCATTTGACCTTAGAACTGAAGAAGCTTCTCGGATGAGAGGTGACACGTCTTCAAGTAACTTAAAGAAGTCCAGACACTTTTCTTTGCAAGCTCCTTTGACTATGATGACCTGGATGACTGAGAACCTTCACAGACATGAAGAAAGCAGTCTTAAATATTTGTTTAATATGTGCATTGAAGGATATATCCTGGTCAAAAATGACTCCAAGGTTCCTCACAGTGTTACTGGAGGCCAAGGTAATGCCATCCAGAGTAAGAATCTGGTTAGATACCATATTTCTAAGATTTTCAGGGCCGAGTACAATAACCTCAGTTTGATCTGAATTAAGAAGCAGAAAGTTAGTGGCCATCCAAGTCTTTATGTCTTTAAGACATTCCTGCAGTTTAACTAAGTGGTGTGTGTTATCTGGCTTCATGGATAAATAGAGCTGGGTGTCATCGGCATAGCAGTGAAAATGTATGCTATGCCTTCTAATGATACTGCCTAAGGGAAGCATGTATAATGTAAACAGAATTGGTCCTAGCACTGAACCCTGTGGAACTCCATAGTTAACCTCAGTGTGTGAAGAGGACTCTCCATTTACATGTACAAATTGGAGATATTATGGTCGACAGTATCGAATGCTGCACTGAGGTCTAGCAGGACAAGCACAGAGATGAGTCCACTGTCAGAGGCCATAAGAAGATCATTTGTAACCTTTACTAAAGCTGTTTCTGTGCTGTGATGAACTCTGAAACCTGACTGAAACTCTTCCAATAAACCATTCCTCTGCAGATGATCTGTTAGCTGTTTGACAATTACTCTTTCAAGGATTTTTGATATGAAAGGAAGGTTGGAGATTGGCCTATAATTAGCTAAGACAGCTGGGTCTAGAGAGTCTTTTTAAGTAAAGGTTTAACTACAGCCAGCTTGAAGGCCTGTGGTACATAGCCAATTATTAGAGATAGGTTGATCATATTTAAGATTTAAGCATTAATTAATGGCAGGACTTCTTTGAGCAGTTTCTTTGAACTGTTTGGAGGAAGTAAGTATTGAAGTTAACTCAGAAAGATCGATTGGAGAAAAAGAGTCTAAATGAATATCAATGGTACTGAAAGTAGCTGTAGATAATATTACATCTGTGGGATGATTATGAGTCCTCCAGAAGGTTTGCCAGTTATCTATGAACCCACATCGTTTCTTGGACACCACTCAGTCAGCCAGCAATCACTCCTGGTCTGACTGGGGAGGGGACCAGAGAAAACTACAGGAAGACAATTGACAATGGTTGCCGGTGTCTCTAGCTTCACATGTCTGAGAACAGAATCACCAATTACCAGAGTTTGACCCCCGGTGGGTGTGTCACAGAGTGGGAAAAAAACGGTTAGACACATGAACAGGTTGGTCATGTACCTGGGGCTTCTGTTTAAAACTATGCTTCCTCCTCACCGTCACCCAGCCGCCCTCTTTCCCCAGCTGCTTGGGGTCTGCCAGGGAACATCTAGCGGGGCCTACGCCATCTTCGGCTGCACCAGCTACAGGGGCCTGGCTAGCTAGGGGTGAATGAAGGGTACGAAGCCGAGTCTCCAATTCAGTAATCCTGGCCTCCAGAGCTGCAAATATGCTACATTTGTTACAAGTATCATTACTGCTAAAGGAGGCCGAGGAGTAACTGAACATCTGACACAATGAGCAGGAAAGTGCAGGAGGGACAGGTGAAGAGGCCATGCTGCTAGCGAGTCGGGTATGAGCTAAGCTAAGCTAGCGAAACAGTAAAGACACAGTGAGTGAATACTTTGGCTATAAGTTAGGTAGTGAGTACACAGAAAGTGGGCTTCGGATGAAGCACGTGAAGATTATACTATGAAAAAAGAAGGTATCTAAAAGTTTTTAATTAAATTGCCAAGCAGATAAGCTACTCAAAAACACCACTGTGTTTGAGCAGGAACAGGACATTCAGTAAAACAAACAGCTGAATAGCATTTCTTCATAAATACAGTACTTGGACTTCCAAAATCAAAACAAGACAGAAACATGACTTTTCTGGTTTCTCCTGTTTTGAGGTGGCAACAGATCAGTATAATCGTCTCATGCATTCAAATTCATTTCAAAGAGTACACAAACACTACATGAACTTGCCCAAACACATCTGTGTCAACAGCACTGGTCATATTCATGCTTGCTGACATGAAACCATAGTCAGGCAGATATAGATCTGAATAACACAGTCAGTCCTGACTTCTTCCATTATTAGGAAAACATGGCTACCACTTTAAACATCATAGATCCCAGATTTCATCACCCATCAACACAATCCTAATCCTTGATCATCATCCCATTGGAAGATTGTTTAGAAATGGACAAATGTTGGTCTCTCAATTCATTTGTTGCTATTGTGAGTGTTAGGAGTCAGACCTCGTCCTCCTTCCACCTTTCTGACAACATTTCACCATTTTATTTTGGTGAAATGTTGTCAGAAATCTCTTCTCACTTAGACTGCACTAAGGATGACAGAGACCACGAACACTTTTATCTGAGAGGAGCAGAGAAGATGAAAGGTAGAAAAAGGGTGAAGCAGAAGCTGAGCTCTCTCTGAGGGAGCTTCATACACAGGTCTAACTCTGTACTGCTTAAACCGATTCACAAACAGAGGCTTCGCCACATGCTCTGCAGGTTGACGGGTGTTTTCACAGCAGACGCTTGAGCAGACGCTGACAAACATTAAAGCTTTGTGAAAGTTTATAGCTGCATCTATGACAGCTGATGAGTCATTAAAACAATTTCCTCCGAGGGTTACTGATGTAAAGAGTGAGAAGAAGAAGGTGGGGGTGGCACGTTGTCACAGCTTACTTATCAAAACCAAAGGTCAACTTAAGCTGCAGGGTAAAAATCAATATCATGATAATTATCACTCCTTAATTTATTTAAACCCCAGGTCACATAAAGGCTATTTCATCCTGATCATTTGGGGATTTATTTCCACCAACTGCTATTATTACCATTTGTTACATTTTCTTGCTCTTTTTTTTACATCATTACAATGTCAGACCATCAAAATTTCACAGAACCCAAGATGATGCTTTTTTATTGCTTAGCCCTGGATCTATATACGATCAGTTTTCAGCAATTTAATTTAAAAAATAAAAACAGAAAAAAGCAGAAAATGATCATGTTGGAGGTGCTGAAAGACTGAAATTAGCAGCTTTTCCTCACTAAATGGCCAAAGTGAAGGTGATGTAAGCTCTTCTACAGTTGTGTACTTTAATATTCCCACATTAATCCATGTGTCTAATCTTCTAATGAACTACGATGGCATATGAAGCTCAATGATGGAAGGAAAAACTTTGATACTGAAGTTTCAAAGTTGTGAGAAAAACGTGGCACATTTGTAATG